>NW_027666397.1:0-50345 GCF_963455335.1 Martes martes | reverse complement strand
CCTCTCTCTGCCTGCCTCTCTGCCTACTTGTGATCTCTGTCTGTCAAATAAATAAATAAAATCTTAAAAAAAAATAAATAAAAATAAAAATAAAATGAAAATTCTGTGCTCCCAATAAATCAATAAAAATTAAAAATAACTTACATTATATGTTTATAAAAAATTAAAAAATTGAAAATAAAATTAATAGTAATTAAGGCATTAGGAATGAAAGTTTACCTGCTACAACCTTAAGTTAAAAAGGGCAGATTATAAACTCATATATCAGTTGTTAACAACTTTTAAAAATGTGAGCAGTGATGGAATGGTGGCCAATTTCTTTATTTCTAAAATGTTCCCAGTGTTCTTGTCTTAATTTTGTAAATATAAATTACAGAATTAATTAAAAGGAAGGAATGCTATGCATAGAGAGCTGAAATCTGATGTAGGATTTCCATCAGTCTTGAATCTTTTCCCCCATGTTCATCAGAATATGTTTCTCTCCTTTTCCACCTTACAGTCCTGTAGGTATTTAGAAACAGTCTTTGCTGTCCTGTTAATCGCATCCAAGAATAAAAAATTGGGAGACCTTCTCTGTAAGACCAAGAAAATTGGAAGAAGTAATATTGTAGAATTGTTACTTCAGGAGTAATACTTGGTGCCATACAAAGTAAAGTGAGGCAGGGCTGGCCTGAGCTGGCCCTGAGTGTTAGGATAGAGGGGGCTTTGGAACAACAGGACCATCTCTGCATTTGGATTCCCATTATTCTCC
This sequence comes from Martes martes, assembly GCF_963455335.1. Classification (NCBI taxonomy): domain Eukaryota; kingdom Metazoa; phylum Chordata; class Mammalia; order Carnivora; family Mustelidae; genus Martes; species Martes martes. The sequence goes on along the minus strand of NW_027666397.1, from coordinate 49,594 downwards.
TTAACTGCCACCATAGACACTGTGCTGTTGTAAGAGGTCTCGTGTAATAGAGATGTTCCGAAGAAGTAGGGCAAACCTTAGCACCCGCTACCAGTGAGAACCCTCCACTCCCACGGATGTTTGCTAATAGGGATTCCATTTCCAGGGCCCTGTTCTGGACTTTTCCCACAAATTTCTGCTTACCTGAAACCAATTGGGCCAGGAGCATGAGGCTTCCAAGAGTGAACAGTAGGGACTTCATGGCTCCTGAAACACGTGGGCAGTGGATTCTATGGAGTCCAGAACTCTCTCTTCAGTGTGACTGCACACAGGTCTTTATTGTCCTTTCTAGACGGGGTTGGGCTCAACCAGTAGACCAGTAGGATATAGGATACTGTGCCAAACAACCAGTCCATTGACCAGCCGCTGTAATTGAGGCATCACTATTCAAGAGCCCTATTCAAGGCATGCCTTGGGGGAAAGAGAAGGACTTAGAAGAGTAGGTGCCAACTCTGCTGACGTGTATGTAAATTTGGAGAGAAAAACACAAGAAGAATTTATGCTCCTCCCTCAAGGCTGGGTATTCCTGTTTATCACAGTCCTCCTGTGTTGGTTCTGAAAGTATTTACCTTACTGCATTGTGACTACCTATTCACCTGGCTGTCTCTTCTTAAAATACAATGGACTTTTGAATACTGACTACATATTATTCTTTTCTGTGTATTAGTTCTGGGCATAGAGAAGTACCTCAGTAGTTGTTTGTTGAATGAAAAAGTTAATACTTTGTTGATAATCTGCAATTTAGAAAGTTTTTTTTTTTTAAAGAAATAAATCAGCACTTGAAGATACATGTACAACGATGTCTTTAAATTCCCATTCAGGGGGCACCTGGGTGGCTCAGTGGGTTAAGGCCTCTGCCTTCGGCTCAGGTCATGATCCCAGGGTTCTGGGATGGAGCCCCACATCGGGCTCTCTGCTCAGCAGGGAGCCTGCTTCCTCCTCTCTCTCTGCCTGCCTCTCTGCCTACTTGTGATCTCTATATGTCAAATAAATAAATAAAATCTTAAAAAAAAATAAATTCCCATTCAGGTCCAACAATAGAATATCATAAAATGAAGGGCATACATATAATTTAATGTTCATTAAATTTGAAATGAAAATTTTATGTAAAATTTTATGTAAAAATTTTATGTAAATGAAAATTTAATGTTCATTAGAAGGAGTACAGCAGATTTTGTCTTTCCAAACCTTGAATGAAGAAGCAACATTGCAGAACATATAGAGTAATGATTCTAATTTCTGTGAAAAATTTATACATGTTGTGTGGAGGTAAATGCATTAACTAGAAGAGTATAAGATGTCATTCTGATAATAGTTTTCTGACTGAGTTAGAGACAGGCATCCAAAGATTTTATTTGTATTGTTAAAAATTCTTTTGAGTAGTCCTGTGGATTGTTACTGGAGGTAAGGTCCTACAGATTTTATTCTTTGTGGGGAATTTTTATCTTTTATTATTTAAAATTATTGAGATATAATTCATGTACATTGAAATGCATTATTTAAAGTGTACAGTTTGATGAGTTTGAGAGTTTATGCACTTGTGAAACTATCACCAGAATTAACATTATGCATACATCCTTCACCCTCTGGTAACCATAAATCTGATCTCTTTTTCTATGAGTTTGATTTTTTTTAGATTCCACATATAAGTGAGATCATATAGTGTTTACCTTTCTCTGTCTGATTTATTTCACTTACCATAATACCCTGTATACCACATTTTCTTTATCCATTGTTCTGTCAGTGGACACTTAGGTTGTTTAGCTAATTGTGAACAGGCTCTTCATACCTTAGCTGTTGTAAATAGTGCTGCAACAATATCTGCAACACAATTATCTCTTCGCAATCCTAAATTCAGTTCTTTTGGATAAATATACAGAAGTGGGATTGCTGGATCACACAGTAGTTCTATTTCTATTTATCTGAGGAACCTCTCTACTGTTTTCCATAGCGGTTATACCATTTCGCATTCCTACCAACAATTTGCAAGGGTTCTACTTTCTTCACATCCTCACTAACACTTGTCTTTTTTTTTTTTTTTTTTGGCAGTAGTTATCCTGACAGATGTGAGATGGTATATCACTGTGGTTTTGATTGTTATTTCCTTGATGATTCGTGATGTTGAAATTTTTTCATGTACCTGTTGGCCATTTGTATGTACTCTTTGGAGAAATGTCTATTCATTCCTTAGCCCATTTTAAAATCAAGTTGTTAATTGTTTTTTGCTGTTGAATTATAGGTGTCCTTATCTATTTTGGAGATTGATGATCAGTATATGGTTTGCAAATATTTCCCACCATTCCAAGGGTTGCCTTTTCATTTTGTTGATTGTATCCTATACTGTACAGATTTTTGGTTTGATGTAGTGTCCTGCTTTTCTATTGCTTTTGTTACCTGTACTTTTAATGTCATATCCATGAAATCATTAACAAGAGCAATATCGCTAAGCTTTCCCTATTTTCTACTAGGAATTTTACAGTTACTGGTCATATTAAATGTAAGTCTTTAATCCATTTTGAATTGATTTTTGTGTATGGTATAAGATAAAAGAGTCCGAGTTCATCCTTCTGCATGGGGATGTAAAATTTTCTCAAACCATTTGTTGAAGATACTACTTTTCCCCATCATGTATTTTTAGCACCCTTGTTGAAGATCAGTTGACCATATATACATACTCATGGATTTATTTATGAGCTCTCTATTCTGTTCCATTGGTCTATATGTCTGTCTCTATGCCAGTACCAAACTGTTTTAACTACTGTAACTTTGTAATATGTTTTGAAATCAGGAAGTGTGATGCCTTCAGCTTTATTCTTCTTTCTCAAAATTGGTTTGGCTATTTGTTTGTTCCATCTGAATTTTAGAGATTTTTTCTACTTCCGTGAAAAATGCCATTAAGATTTGATAGGGATTGCATTAAATCTGTAGATTATTTATGATCTCTGGAGATGCAGACAGGAGTGTTTCCCATTAGGATTCTGGACCCTTAGGACTGCTGACAGACTGTGCCTATGAGGGATCTGGAACCAAATATAGGACCCTTTCAAAAACTCTAGGGGCACAGGCAGGAGTGTCTCCTGCAGGGTCTTTGTGACGGCAGGAATGTTTGTGAACTATGGCTGGGATGGGCTGGAATCCACTTACAGGGCTGGTAAGGGCTGGAGCTGGTTCTTGGGCCCCTTTCTGGGTGCACTGCCAGGACCAAATTCTGTATGACTGTTACCCTATGCATGAGTATCAGGGCCCCTTGATACATGGCACTGGTGACAGGACCAAGCCAAGTGGGGCTGTAGATAAGTCCTTAGAGATCAGAGCTTTCTCCTGGTCTGCAGCTGTGATTGGGATTCATGAATCAGCCTCTGGGGTGTTGGCCTATGTTCTTAAAACAGCTCTGCTAAGTCTTGGACTGCAGCAGGGTTTCACAGTGTCCTACCTGGATCCCAAAACTCCCATGAAGGCATTTTTGTCCACAGATGGATGCCGAATTATTGTTCAGAGGGGATATGAGAGGACAGTATTTTATTCAGCCATCTTAATGGATGTCAGTCCTCTGTTTTCTTACTGCTGTCTCTTAAGAGTTCTTTGTATATAATTGGATATAAGCCCTTTATCAGATATGTATTTTACAAATATATTCTCCTAATCCATAGTTTTTTTTTTTCATTCTCTTAAAAGTGTTTTTCATAGGGGCACCTGGGTGGCTCACTCAGTTAAGTGTCTGCGACACTTTGACTCAGTCATGATCCCAGGATCCTGGGATCGAGCCCCACATCCATCCGACTCTGTTCAGTAGGGAGTCTGCTTCTTCTCCCTCTCTGCTTTTGTGCTCTCCTTCTCACTCTTTCCAATAAATAAAATCTTTTTTAAAAAAAGTGTTTTTTCACAGAGCAGCAGTTTTTAATTAAATTAATTATAAAGATTTATCTATTTATTTTAGAGAGAGAGAGTGGGAGAGGGACAGAGGGAGAGGGAGAGAGAGGATCCTCAAGCAGACTCCCTGATGAGCATGGAACCTGACACAGGGCTCGATCCTAGGACCCTTAGATCATGACCTGAGCTGAAATCAAGAGTTGTCCACTTAACTGGCTGAGCCACCCAGGCGCCCCCAGTTTTTAATTTTGATAAAGTCCATTAAGTTTTTTCTTTCATAAGTCATGCTTTTGGTGTTGTATGTGAAAAGTCATCACAAAACCCTAGGTCACCTAGATTTTCTCGTATGTTATCTTCTGGGAGTTGTGTACTTTTGCATTTTGCATCTGGTATGGGATCCATTTTGAGCTATGTTTATGAAAGATCTGTGTCTAGATTCATCTTTTTGTGTGTTCATTTGTTCCCTCATTGCTTCTTCCCCCATTGAATTGTATTTATTCCCTTATCAAAGATCAATTAACTGTACTTGTGTCCGTCTATTTATGGACCTTTATTTGGTTCCATTGATCTGTTTGTCTCTTCTTTCACCAGTACCACACTGTCTTGGTTACTGTAGCTTGACAGAAAGTCTTGAAGTTGGGTAGTGTAAGTTCTCCAAATTTGTCTTTCTTCAATGTTGTGCTGGTTTTTCTGGGTCTTTTGCCTTGCCATGAAAACTTTAGAATCAGTCTGTCAGGACCATAAAATAACTTGCTAGGATTTGGATTTGAATTGCCTTAAATCTGTAGATAAAATTGGTAAAAACTGACATCTTAACTTTGTCTCTGCATCTCATAGAAACCTCCAAGCTTTGTTGGCTTTTCCCTCCCTGCATGGCAGCTAGGAAAATCTCTGCAGGCAGTTAGATGGGGCAAATGTAGGCTTTACCTTGTTAGTTTTTCTTTTCTTGGGAGTCACTTCTTTTTTTTTTTTAATTTTTATTTATTTTTTAATTTTATTTTCAGTGTTCCAGAATTCATTGTTTATGCACCACACCCAGTGCTCCATGCAATATGTGCCTTCCATAATACCCACCACCAGGTTCACCCAACTTCTCACCCCCACCCCTCCAGAACTCTCAGATTGTTTTTCAGAGTCCACAGTCTCATGGTTCTTCTCACCCTCCAATTTCCCCCAACTCCCTTCTCCTCTCCATCTCTCCATGTCCTCTGTGTTATTCCTTATGCACCACACATAAGCGAAACCATCATAATTGACTCTCTCTGCTTGACTTATTTCATTCAGCATAATCTCTTCCAGTCCCACTTCTTGGGCTTCCTATTCCTCAGTGATTAAATTTTGTCATTATTTTGTCATTATTTGTCAACTTTTTAGTTGTTTGAGTTGAGAGAGTATATCCAGTATATCCAGTCCTTTTGATTCCATCTTGGGCACAAGTAAAAATCCTAACATTTTTATTAAACATAAATTCAGTGAGTTTCCATTTCATATTATTGGTGGGCTAGTTATTCAAACTTACCCTTCTTCCTTCTTCAGGAAGAGACAAATCTGTCATTTTTTTCTTTGATGACATTATGTATATGGAAAATGAAAAAGAATTTTGAAAATATTAAAATGTTAAGAGTGAATTTTGTAAGGTCACTTGATATAAAAGGACTATAAAATAACTTCTGTTTTACATATCAGCAACAAAAAATTAAAAAGTGAAATTTTTATTAAAAACACGATTTATAGGGACCCCTGGGTGGCTAAGTCAGTTAAGCTTTGGACTCTTTTTTTTTTTTATTTCTTTTCAGTTCAGTATTCATTGTTTTTTCACCACACCCAGTGCTCCATGCAATACGTGCCCTCCCTAATACCCACCACCTGGTTCCCCCAACCTCCCACCCCCTGCCCCTTCAAAACCCTCAGGTTGTTTTTCAGAGTCCATGGTCTCTCATGGTTCACCTCCCCTTGATTTTAGCTCGGGTCATAATCTCAGGGTCTGAAATCAAGCCCCGTGTCAGGCTCTGCATTCAGCGGGGAGTCGGCTTGAGATTCTCTCTGTCCTCCCTCTTCCCCTTCCCCAACTTATGTGCACTCTCTCTCAAATAAATAAATAAATAAATAAATAAATAAAATCTTAAAAAAACCCGCAATTTATAGCGGTTTCAGAATCATGCACTTTCCAAGGATGTATCTAACATATGTTCTATATTTATATACTAAAACAACATTTTTTTGAGAGAGATATAAAAATACCCTTAAGGGTGACAGGATGGCTCAGTCAGTTAAGCATCTGCCTTTGGCTCAGGTCATGATTCCAGAGTCCTGGTATTGAGCCTGCTGAGCAGGGAGCCTGCTTCTCCCTCTCCCACTGCTGCTCCCCCACCTGCCTGTGCTCTCTTGGTCTCTCTGTCAAGTAAATAAATACAATCTTTTAAAAAATAAACTACCACAACTGAACCAGGAAGAAATAGAAAACCTGAACAGACCCATTACCAGTAAGGAGATTGAAACAGTCATCAAAAATCTCCCAACAAACAAAAGCCCAGGGCCAGATGGCTTCCCAGGGGAATTCTACCAAACATTTAAAGAAGAATTAATTCCTATTCTCCTGAAACTGTTCCAAAAAATAGAAATGGAAGGAAAACTTCCAAACTCATTCTATGAGGCCAGCATCACCTTGATCCCAAAACCAGACAAGGATCCCATCAAAAAAGAGAATTACAGACCAATATCCTTGATGAGCACAGATGCGAAAATTCTCACCAAAATACTAGCCAATAGGATCCAACAGTACATTAAAAGGATTATTCACCATGACCAAGTGGGATTTATTCCAGGGCTGCAAGGTTGGTTCGACATCCGCAAATCCATCAATGTGATACAATACATTAATAAAAGAAAGAACAAGAACCATATGATACTCTCAATAGATGCTGAAAAAGCATTCGACAAAGTACAGCATCCCTTCCTGATCAAAACTCTTCAAAGTGTAGGGATAGAGGCATAATACTCCATAGTGTATATGGACCACATCTTCCTTATCCATTCGATGTGGTTTTAATTTGAATCTCCTTAATGGCTAGTGATGATGAACATTTTTTCATGTGTCTGATAGCCATTTGTATGTCTTCATTGGAGAAGTGTCTGTTCATATCTTTTGCCCATTTTTTGATATGATTATCTGTTTTGTGCATGTTGAGTTTGAGAAGTTCTTTATAGATCCTGAGTTCACTAATCCAAAAGAAAAGAGAGAAAGCCCAAATTAATAAAATTATGAATGAAAAGGGAGAGATCACAACTAACACCAAGGAAGTAGAAACAATCATCAGAAGCTATTATCAACAGTTATATGCCAATAAGCAAAGCAACCTAGATGAAATAGATCCTGAGTTCAAATTAAAAAAATTTTGATGTGAGTTCTTATAGATAGCATATATTTAGATATTGTCTAGTATACCCTGACAATCCCTAACTTTTAATTTGTGTATTTAGATAATTTAAATGTAATTTATGGTATGATAAAGCTTAAATATTTCATATTATTTTTGTTTCCTTTGTTATTTTATTTATCTCTTCCTCTTTTCTGCCATTCTGTGAATTATTTATTCACAGAATTATTTATTCACAGAATGGCAGAATTATTATTTGAACATTATTTAGAATTCTATTTGAGTTATCTACAGTATTTTTGAGTGTAACGCTAATTAAAGCTTTTGTAGTGATTACTCTCAGTATTACACTTATATCCATAACTTGTCAGTCTACTGAAGATTCATTTTACCGATTCAGGAGAGGTTTAGAAAACTTATATCTTTTATGTCTTCTTGGTCTTTCCTATTTAAAACATAATTGACTTACTATAGTACCCAAAGGAATCTACAGATTTAATACAACCCTTATCAAAATATCAACAGTATTTTTCACAGAACTAGAACAAATAATCCTAAAATTTGTATGGAACCACAATAGATCCTGAATAACCAGAGCAATCTTGAAAAAGAAAAACAAAATTGGAGGTATCACAATTCTAGACTTCAAGGTATATTACAAAGCTGTAGTAATCAAAACAGTATGGTACTGGCACAAAAAAGGCACATCGATCAGTGGAACACAATGGAAAACCCAGAAATAAACCCACAATTATATGATCAATTAATCTTCAACAAAGGAGAATTGAATATATAATGGGAAAAAAGACATTCCCTTCAATAAATAGTGTTGGGAAAACTGGACAGCTACATGCAAAAGAATGAAATTGGACCACTTTCTTTCACCACACATGAAAACAAATTCAAAGTGGATGAAAGACCTAAATGTGAGGCCTGAAACCATAAAAATCTTAGAAGAAAGCTCAGGCAACAATTTCTCTGACATTGGCTGTAGTAACATTTTTCTAGTTACATCTTCTGAAGCAAAGGAAATAAAAGTGAAAATAAACTACTGGGACTACATCAAAGTAAAAAGCTTCTGCACAGTGACAGAAATAAACAACAAAACTAAAAGGCAACCTATTGAATGGGAGAAGGTATTTGGAAATGCCATATGTGATAAAGGGTTAGTATAAAAAATATATGAAGAACTTATAGGGGCACCTGGTTGGCTCAGTTGTTAAGTGTCTGCCTCTGGCTCAGGTCATGACCCCAGGGTTCTGGGATTGAGCCCTGCATCAGGCTCCCTGCTCAGCAGGAAGCCTGCTTCTCCCTCTCCTGCTCCTCCTGCTTGTGTTCCCTCTCCCACTGTGTCTCTCTCTCTCTCTGTCAAGTAAATAAAATCCTAAAAACAACAACAACAACAACAAAACAGAACTTATAAAACTCAACACCCAAAAAACAAATAATCTAATTAAAAAATGGGCAGAAGACATGAACAGACATTTCTCCAAAGAAGATTTACAGAAACAAATGAGCAAAGGGGGGCAGGGGGGAAGGAGGGAGAGAGACAACCAAGAAACAGACTCTTAACTATAGAGAATAAACTGGTCACCTGAGGGGAGGTGGTGGGGGGATGGGTGAAATAGGTAAAAGGGATTAAGGAGTGCACTTATCATGATGAATACTGAGTAATGTATAGAATGGTTGAATTACTCTATTGTACCCATGAAATGAATATAATACTATTTGCTAACTGTACTGGAATTAAAACTTTAAAACAACAACAAAAAATGACTTTAATATTTCTTATACCTACATTGAGGACCACAATAGAGTGTTACAATTTTTGCTTCAACTGTCAAAAATAATTCAGAAAACTAGAAACTAGAAGGAAATTATATTGTATTTACCCATGTTTTTGTTCCTTCTGTTCTTTCCTACTGATATTACAACACTTCTTTTTTATTCACTTCCTTTCTGTGTAAAGAATTTCCTTTAGCCATTCTTTTAGGTTGGTCTACTTATGATTTACCCCTCCTCAGTTTTCCTTCAACTGAGAGTGTGTTTATTTGCTCTTTATTCTTGAAATATATTTTCCCAGATACAGATATCTGGCTTACACTTAATATTTTCTTAGTACTTCAAAAGTGTTATGCCACTTTCTCCTGGCCCTTATAGTTTCTTATGGGAAATCTCCTGTTCTTGGGATTTTTTTTTTTCCCCTCTATGTGTTATGGGGTTTAAAATTTTTTTTGCCTTCCTTTTTTTTGCCCCCTAGGTATTGTAAAGGTTTTCTCTCTGGCCATTATAAAAACTTTTTTCTTTGTCTTTGTTTTCAGAAAAGTAATTTTGGTATGTCTTGGGTACATACTTTTTTGGGGGTGTTTATTTTTACTTTAGTCATCTTCTTGCATCTACAAATTTCTCTCTCTCTCTCTCTCTCTGTCTCTTTTTTTCCAACTGGGAGGCTTTGGCCTTGTTTCCTGAATTATTTTGTATTCTACACTTTTCCCTTCTTTTTTTCTGAGACTTCAGTGTCATGAATGTTACATATTTTGTTATAATCCCACAGGTCACTGAGGCTTGTTTCATTTACTTTTTAATGTATTTTCTCGCTACTGTTCAGACTGAGTAATGATTCTGCCTGATCTTTAAGTTTACTAATTCTTTCCTTCGTCCCCTCCATTCTGCTATTCAACCTATCTATTGAGTTATTTATTTTTGTTATTGAATTTTCCCACTCTAAAATTTCCATTGGATTCTTCTTTATATCTTTTATTTCTTTGCTGAGAATTTTCATTTGTTTAGAGTCTTACTTCCCTTTAAAAAAATTTTGTTTCAAGTGTGTTAATTATTGCCTATTGAAGCATTTTTATGATGGCTACTTTAAAATCCTTGTCAGGTAGTTTAAACATTTGTATCATCTCTGTGTTGGTATTCATTGATTCTCTTTTCTCATTCAAGTTGAGATCTTCCAGTTTATTTAGTATTATGAGTGATTTTTTTTATTGAAATCATGACATTTTGGGTAATATGTCATGCAGTTCTAGATCTTAATTAAATCTTTTGCTTTATCAGGACTCTTCTGATACCACCCCATTGGCACAGCCTCCTTTCTATCTAGTGCAGGTGGAAGTCCTGTTTCTCTACCTTGTCTCTGTGGACGTGGGGGGTAGAGGAGCTCTTCATCATTATGGAGTAAGGGTTTGATTTCAGGCCTCCCATGAAGCTCCTACTACTGCCACTCTTACTGGGAGGGGGAGAAACACCTCATTACTGCTCTAAACATGGCCTTAACTGATTGAGACTGTGTGTGTGTATGTGTGTGTGTTGGCCTCTTTACCTCTTACTGAAACAGACACTGAATTCTCCAAGAAAGGTGGTATATCCTGAAGTACCAAACAAATGATGTTTATCTTGGAACATTAAGATCTAATTGTGCTGGCAGCCTGGAGGCATATCCTGAGCTTTGTGGAACATCACAGAGGGTGAGGCGAGGAACTGCATGTTCAGACCACCATCCATGAAAGGAGCAAGCTAGAGATTTAGTGATAGAAGAACTCTGCTGACAGGTGATCAGTGTCACTACTGGTGATTTAAGTCAGCCAAAAAAAATTTGACATGTAATATCAACCTACTTCCCCTGGAACATATAGGAGCTCCTCAAAAACCCTGCCATTCTTGGATACAATATATGGACAGGGTACATTGTTAGTATTAGTGAGAATGTATTAAGAATTAAAATGTTTTCATGCATGTTACCGTTTCCTGGTTCATTCATATGGTCTCTATCCCACCTAAGCTTTTTGTTTTTGTAGTAGTAGTTGTTGTTGTTTTGTCTTGCTTTAGCAAATAATTGACAAAGACAATCTAACTTCCAATGAAAAGTGATTGGTTTAGTTTCTATGTAAGGATTATGTAAGATAACTAGAAGAAACACATGGAATAAACAGGGGGGTGGTCAAAGAAAAATAACATTTTTTCTGGAAAAAATGCTACCAAGTAAAATAAAATACTGAATGACTATTACTAAAAGTATTATGCCACTATGGTTTTTCAATTTTTTATGTTTTATTTTTAAAAAGATTTTAGGGAGAAAGAGGAAGCAAGCATGAGAGGGGAAGGGTCAGAGGGAGAAGCAGACCACCTGCTGAGCAGGGAGCCTGATGTGGGACTCGATCTAGAGACTTCAGGATCATGACCTGAACTGAAGGCAGTCACTCAACCAACTGAACCACATAGGTGTTCAAGTTTGTCAACTTTAGACTTCATCTATTATTTTATAGCAATAGTAGGTGAAGCTGTATTTTATCTAGTTTATCTCTGAAACCCTCATTCTTCTATAGTGTGAACTTGTTGTTGCTCTACAGACTATATAGCTCTCATCCTCTGATTTTGTTTTACTAACTTTCTGAGTTGGCACAAATATCCCTGGGAGTCATATGTAAAATTTTTCAATTACTCCTTCTTTTTGTTCAAGTGACTTCTTTTATTTATTTATTTTTAATAAAAAAGATTTTATTTATTTATTTGAGAGAGAGAGAGAGGAAGAGAGCACAAGCAAAGGGGAGCAGCGAGCAGAGGGAGAGGGAGAAGCAGGCCCCCTGCTGAGAAGGGATCTAGACTCAGGGCTTGATCCCAGAACTCTGGGATCATGAGCTGAGCTGGAGGTAGACACTTAACCTGCTGAACCATCCAGGCACCCCAAGTGACTTCTTTTAGGAGGAATGTGGGAAGTAAACATCAGTACCATGCATTCCAACATATATGTTTTTTCTCTATATATTCAAACAATGTAAATCAAAAACTGAGGACAAACTTGCACGCATAAAAAGTCTTATAATTAGCCTTATTATATATGTGTGTGTGTGTGTGTGTGTGCGTGTGTGTGTGTGTGTAAATATACATATAAATTATGAATGGGCAATTTGGGATGAGTAGCTGCCTGAGAATCTGCAGTAAGACTGAAAAATAAATGAAAAAATAAGGTCATATCAGAGCTATTATTTGGGAATAAGCCAATAAATGGTGACAAATACATAAACTGTAATTAGTGTCTTTGGATGGATTCAGGAGTTCACTCTGTCCATGAAACAATAATGTGATGCTACATAAAGGGAAAAGGAGAAATAGCAAACATTTGGATATTAGAAATATGATTAAGATAATGTGAAGAAATATTTGAAACGTAAATCCAAGTGAAAAGTATGAACAAAATGCATGAGACATAGAGTGTAAGTTCAGGAAAGCTGATATCGGATTAATAGATGTCTGGTTAATATCTGGTTTTCAAAGGGGAAGACAGAGAAAAGAGGAAAAGAAATTACAAAAAGTTACATGAATTTAAAAATGGATTTTCTTGCCATATAAATAATGGATCTTATTTTTTTCCAGAAATGCTCAAAGTAATACTATTTTATATAGTAAATAAGAATGCTGATTTTCTACATAAAACACAAAGGAAAAGAAAAGCTGAAAAGAGCTAGAGGGAAAAACAAGGTCCTTACCTTAGAGTAATTGTTAACCTGTTACTTTGACAGGTGATTTTTCATGAGCAACAATAGAAGCCATAATCCAGTGGAATAAATTACTCAACATATTACCAAAAAAAAGTAAATGTAGCCTAGAAATCCATATATACCAAAAATATATTTTAGGATTAAATATAAATTCAGCTTTTTCAGATTTTTTTTCAAAAATAAAAATTTCCAGAGTCATAGACATCAGTAAATCTCATGAAAGAATAAAAGAAAATTCTAAAGGATACACTTTAGTTGAAAAAATGACCACATTTTACTGTGATAAAAGTCTGTGATGGAGAAGCAATTAAAAATGTGATAAAAGTGGATGAATCAGAGAGCTTGGAAGCTACCTTGATCAAAGGATGCTGAGTCTGGAGTGCCTAGCCCTACCGGACTACAAATATCTGGCCTAGCCACATGTCCATCCCCCATATATGGAGGATGCAGTATGCCAACTGCCAGAGAAGAAGGATGGCAGTATGGCACTGCCAAGACTCTTCACCAAATATTTTAACATTGTAAGTCAGGGAATTCACATTCTCTTTCGGGAATTCAGCTTCATCCAAGCCACCTCTCACAGTAGGGCATCATTCTTAAGGGCCTTCTGGAGATGCTGCTGAACTGTGGGCAAAAATGGGGACATTCAGGTCCTAATCCCTGGAACCTGTGAATGTCATTTTATAATGTTAGGAAGAACTTTGCGGATAGAATTAAGTTAAGGATCTCCAGATGGTGGAGATTATCCTGGATAATATAATCACAAGTGTCCTTGTAAGAGACAGATAAGATTTGATGACAGAAGAGGAAAAATCAGATGTGAAAATGTAAAGTAGTGGGAAGAAAGGGCCACAAACCATGGAATGGGGACAGCCTCTAGAAGATGAAGGCGCCAAGGAAACAATCTCCCTTAGAACCTCCAGAATGAACCAGCCCTGCTAACACCTTGATGTAAGTCCTGGAAGAGACATGTTGGACTTATGGCCTCCAGAACTATTAAGAGAATAAATTTCAGTTGTTTCAAGCAAAAAAAGGTGGATACACCAAATTTAGAACTGGCAGGATTGAATAAAAAGTATTTTGTGAGATTTAAAAACATAATAAAAATTCTGAAAATATAAGAAATAAATTGAGAGGATTGAGTAGAATTAAAGTGTTCCATGTTCCACATATTATTTAGATACAGGGGAAATTCATGGATTAACTTTACAGTGGATCAAAAATTAGGTGATGTTTACAACAGTTATATGTACAAACAGAACACAAAGAAAGACTGAAAGTGAAAAAGATGATAAAAGACATAACATGCAAATAAATACCAACTAAAGAATACTTCTTACTGTTGAACAAAATGGCATTTAAGGAAGAAATTCCTACTGGAGAAATATGGGTCACTTTGTAATGATAACTTGTTGGATTTACTCAGAAAGTACAACCATCTCTAATAATAAGACTGTCTTACTATTAGATAGAAATAAAATAAAACAATAGGGCAAAAAAACCACAACAGGGTAGAAGTCTGAAGTAGTGGTTTAGTTTAAAAGGTACATCGAGTGAAAGTATTCCATGAATTATCTGAGTTAGGGGGCTGGAGAGCAGAGATTTGAACTCTAACGAGCAGAGCTGGAATACCCTGTTCTTTTAGGGCTGTGACTGTTGACACCCATCAGAATCTCAAGAAAAAGACTGGAGGGCTCTATCTGAAGAACAGGAAAGCTAGATGTAGGTGGAATCATTCCTAACACTGCAACAGAGCTGTGAACAAGCGAAATACTGTGTTAGAGTGAGTAATAAGACACTTATTCTATTTGTTATCTGGAGAAAGGAAGAACATTTTCTGGTTGAAGATAACATCACTTAGAGCCTTTACAATCAATCCATTTTACCTAGTATCTGGCATACAATAAAACTCACATGCTGTAAAATAAAATTTAGGAAGAATGGGAAAAAACCATATGTTAAAAGCAGTGTGGTGGGCCAGACTATAACGTGATCCCCAACGATCGGTAATTCCTTGTGTTCAGGCTCCTGAGTTCCTCTTGAAAGAGTGCAGAACCTGTGATTTAATATAACTTACGGGATACAGCAAAGGTGATGGGCTGTCATTCCTATAACAACATTATCTTATATAATAGCTCATCCAGAAACTCATGCTAGTGATTCTCCTTGATGACTTGATGAAGTAAATGGTGGTGTTTGGACAGATTCCAGGAGCCAAGGGTAACTTCTAGCCAACAAACAGAAAGGAAATGAGGACTCTGTTCTACAATTGCAAGGAAATAAATTCTGTCCAGGATCTGAGTGAACCTGGTAGCTGATTTCTTTCAGTTGAGTCTCCAGATTAGAATGAAGCCTGGCCAATATCTTGAGATTCTTGTACACTCTAGTATAAGCAGAGAATCCAGATAAGCTATTCCCAGACTCCTGAATCACAGAAACTGTGAAATAATAAATGTGTGTGTGTGCATTTTAAGCTCCTAAAGTTGTGGTAATTTGTTATGCTGCATGGAAAACTAATGATACCAGACTCACTGATGATCCAAATTTTGGAGTTAAGAGACAAAGACTTTCAAAACAACCATAATCAATGTGTTAAAGAACTAGAGGAAAAATACAGATGAGTTAGATGGATTGAGGATAGAGAATTGAAACAGATGACTGCCAATAAAAAGGAATCTCATGGGGATTTTAGAACTGAAAAATATAATGTATAGAAATAACAAAATGGATTTAATAGAAGAGTCAAAAAATGACAGATGATTGGGTTAGCAAATTGAATAGATAAATACAATATACAAACACTGAAGACTGGAGAGGAAAAAAAATAAAAGAATGAAAAGAGAAGTGAGCATGTGGTAGACAAAATAACGCCCCCTTCCCCCAAAGCATGTTCATGTCCTAATTCCTAGAACATTTGAATGTCATTTTATATGGAAAAAGGAACTTTATAAGACATGATTAAGTTAAACATCTTGAAATGGGAAGATTATCCTGGGTCATCTGGGCCAAGCCATTAATCCCAGTGGTCCTCTGAAGAAAGAAGCAGATACTGGAAGAAGAAAAAGAAGATGTGACAGAAAATGAAGATGGGGCAGAGGCTATGAACCAAGGAGAGCCCTTGAACTGTAGAAGCTGCAAAGGAAGAAGACACAATCCTCCCTGGAACCTCCAGAAGCAACACAGTTCTGCTAACAGCTTGATTTTAACCCAAATTGAGTTTGGACTTCCGACCTTCAGAACTAAGAGTGTGAAGCTTAGGTAACAAATCTTTGTTGTTTGAAGTCACTAAATTAGTGGTAAAGTAGCAGTAGATAACAAGTAGAGATTTTGGGTCCTGGAAGTGAGGTACTGTTATAACAAATAAACATCCAAGAACATGTAAATGGCTTTGGATCTGGGTGCTGGGTGGTGACCACAAGATTTAGGAAATGCATGATAGATAAAGTCTAGATTACCTTGAACAGTTGTTAGAAGGGATATGGATGCTAAGAAGTTTGTCAGAGAGGACCTAGAAGGAATTGAGGAGCATGGTAGAGAAAAACTAAATCACCTTAGGGAATATCTAAATAATCACAAACAGATTTTTGGTAGACATATGGACAGTAAAAATGCTGCTAGCAATGACTCAGAAGGAACATGTTACTAGAAGCTGGAGGAAAGTTGTCCTTGTTATGTGTAATGGCAAAAAGCTTAGCAGAATTATATTCTACAGTTATATGGAAATCAGAACTTGTAAGTGATGCATTTGGATATGTGAGTGAGGATATTTGCAAGCAATGTGCTGAAGGCATGGCCTGGATTCTTGGTGCAGTTTATAGTAAAATGCAAGAAGAAAAGGATTGATGGAAAGAACTGTTCAACAAAAAGGAACCAGTACTTGATAATTTAGAAATTCTCTGCCTGTCCAGATTACAAAAAGACATTAAAATTAGAGGGGGGGTAGGGATAGAGTGGCTGGGGGACCGACACTGGGGAGGGTATGTGCTATGATGAGTGCTGTGAAACGTGTAAGCCTGATGATTCACAAACCTGTACCCCTGGGACAAATAATACATTATATGCTAAAAAATTTAAAAGAAAAAGAAAAAGAAATAAAATTAGGAGATCCATTATCAGTAAAGCATGTTCTGGAAAGAAATGTAAGGGTGTGGCTAGACAGCCTTTTGCTAATGCCTTGGAAGGATTGCCAGTTCATAGTATTCAATCACCCAGAGGCTTCTTCGAAGAGATTAGGCATGCGACTAATGGATCCCCTCAGCCATCTAAGCAGAAGCTGTGAATAGAGATAGGATTATCCAGAAAATATCTTTGGAGGGGTATCTCGTCTAATGGAATGAATCCCTAGTCATACACAGGAGACCCACAAGATTCTTGAGAATGTTGTATCTGCAGAAAAACTGCCAGGTTGGACTGAAAATGCCAGAGACAGAAATACATGGAAGAAGACTGTAGAACTCCCCAAATTCTACAGGCAGAGAGCAAGCTGCTCAAATTACTCACCTGTAAACACATATTACCGTTCATGAAGAAGGAAGGATGGATGGGGTGCCATCAGTGGCAGTGATGGAGCAGGTGGCTCCAAGCGCCCATCCCTACAGAGAAACATCGACAAATAAGCCAAATGTGTCAGAATTAATTTTGTCAGGAATCTGGAAAGTAGTCAAGGGTTTACAGCAACCAAGCAAACACTGGATCAAGGAAAAGGAATTTTTTAAATGGTGGGAAAGATTTGCAGAACTTTTTCTTGCCTTTGCTGTAACTGCCTCTTCACTCAGCAGTGGTCTTGAAGACGAGCAGCCAGTAATTGCAGTGTATGAGGCAGACTAAGGCGAACTGACCTTATTCTCAAGAATTAGGCTTATTTGTTCTAATTTATCAAGGGGTAAACCTAAAGGACTGGCTTTTTTTTTTTTTAACCTAACTCAGAAACCACTCAGGGCAGAAACTGTCTGTATTCATTGAAAACTTTGAAAGGAAAATGAACAACTTGTTGCCTCCTCGAAGCAGAGATTACAGCTGAGGCAAGCATTAGGGTATTGATAGCCTGGGAGGAGAAAATGAAGAGAGAACTGCTTCAGGAAGTTAAGGGATTCCATGTATACTGGATAATTTAGAAAGCTACACATGTAGAGGGAAGGACACGTGCTCAGAAATGACTTTTTCTTGTTTTAAGTTTGGAATGCCAACTTTTAAACTCTTTGCATGTGGGACTGAAATAGGAAGTCTGATATATTTGAACATGTTTCATCATATAGATGTATGGCTTAAAATTAATAACTCTTTATGAAATGGTTATATAATAAAATGTAATGGGGTAGAACATTTGGCCAGCCACAGGCTCAGTTAATGCCAGACTGGATTTTTGTTTACTTTTGATCGCTGGTCTGTTTTCCTTTGGTAAATGTGACATTGTACCAAGATAGAATAACACAAGTGATATTATATAACTTATAGTTTAGTCTAATAAAAACCATCGATTCATGTACTCTCATGTACTTGTCCTGCTTTTTTATTAGCCGTAGTTGTGAGTTAAATTCTTTGTGTGTTGACCATTTTTTGGTCTCTGTAATTCTGTGTGCCTAGATCACTACTCTCATCTCAGGAGAGCAGTCAACTTTTAAAATTTTCTTTGTTGAAAATTTGTTCTGTATTGATTTCTTTTCTTCATTTTTACTGCTTGTCTTATTTGCTATGTATTTGAACTTGATGTACTAAACTTTCTCTACTCTTTCAATATGAATCTCTAATTATTTTCAACTTATCTCCTTTTCTAATATATAGATCAAATGGCATAAATTTCCCTCAGTTGATATATCTCTGATATAATTTAGTTCAGAAGATTTTATTTTATGAACTTTATTGAGGTATAATTGATAAATAAAATTGCATTTATTTAAGGTATACGCATGTGTTTTTTTTAAAAGATTTTATTTATTTATTTGTGCATGAGCAGGGGGAGGGGCAGAATGAGAGGGAGAAGCTGACTCCCCATTGAGCAGGGATCTCCATGCTGGGCTTAATCCCAGGACCCTAGGACCATGGCCTGAAGGCAGATGCTTAGTGGACTGAGCCACCCAGGCACCCCACGTGGTGTTTTAATATATGTATACAGGGGCACCTGGGTGGCTCAGTGGGTTGGGCCTCTGCCTTCGGCTCAGGTCATGATCTCCAGGTCCTGGGATCGAGCCCCACATCGGGCATTCCACTCACCGGGGAGCCTGCTTCCTCTCCTCTCTCTCTCTCTGCCTACTTGTGATCTCTGTCTGTCAAATAAATAAATAAAATTAAAAATATATATATATATATGTATACATTGTGAAATGCTTACCAAAGTCAAACTAACTAACATATCCATCACTTCGTATAGTTACCATTTGTGTGTGTGTGGTGAGAACATTTGAGATTTACTCTATTACCAAATTTCAAGTACAACGTATTGTTACTAGCTATAGTCACTAGGCTGTACTTCAGGTCTTCAGAACTTATTAATCTTATAACTGAAGGTTTGTACCCTTGATTATTATCCCCTCCTTTTCCCCACTCCCAGCCTCCAGTAACTACATTCTACTCTTACTGTGAGTTGAATTTTTTTTTTTTTAAGTTCCACATGTAAGTATGATCACATGATATTTGCCTTTCTGTGTCTGGCTTATTTCTCTTAGCATGGTGTTCTCCACGTTCATTTGTATTTTTGCAATGGTAGAATATCCCTCTCTTTTTAAGGCCGAATAATTAGCAAAAAGTACTAAATCCCAAGTAAGGGACTTAACTAGTGCTCTTTTGTTCATTGTTTTCTGGGTGTTCTGCAGATCTTTTATTCCTTTCTTTCTCTCTTACCATCTTCTTTTGTGATTTGACGATTTTCCATAGTAAAATGCTTTGATTCCCTTATCTTTATATTTTTGTGGCGTTTTAATTGCAGGTTTTTACTTTGTGGTTATCATGAGTGTTGGAATCAAAGTTTTGAATGTCATTATTAGGCTCAAATACTGATGTGCTTTGAAATTGAATTCTCATTTAATTTATTAAAGGAAAAGATTTATTCAGACACTAGAGCCTGAATGCACGTGGAGGAATATGCATGGGGTTCAGAGCTCATACTTGAGGACTGTGTGGCTTTGCAGGATGAAAAGAAATCAGCCTTGAGGATACCTTCAGATTTAGCATCAGATGGGTTAGAGAAATGACGTTGGGAGCAGCAGAACTGCTTCTGAAATGTGGCTGGCCGTTCTTGTTCAAGAACCTTTCCACACAGGAGCTCAGATTTTTCATATTTTAAAATGGGAATAACCTATACCTCACATAGTTTTTTTAAACCTACATTTCGTAGCATTTCAGTAAGTACCAGAGACTGTACTCAGTGTTCAAAGTGCCTTATTTAATTTTTAGACATATTCCAGGAAGTTGGTGTATGATTATACCTGCCTTACCAATGAATAAATTGAGGTAGAGACCACATAATAAGTAAACGTAGTAAAATGTAGTAAAAGGAGAAATTAGATATGTTTTGCTCCAGTTTCCTCAGCTTTAATCATGTCATCATAATTATTATATAAGGCTTTTATTTAATGACATTGTGTATCAATGTGCTTGGCACATTGTGATTCTCATACAATGAAGGTTTTCTTCCCAAAACCACAAAGCAGAGAAAGGTTATTTGCCACCTAAGCTCAAGCATGGGATGAAGAAGGAATGGATGTAAGGGAAGAGGACAGGAGGGTAAAGTTTCAGGCTGCAGCACTAAGATGATATTCCTCATCTATAATCATAGTAATCATAGCTCTGGGATGTTTTCAAGGTAGTGATCAAGGTGATTACTGAGGGGAAAGCACAGTGAGTTCTACCAGGAGCCTTTAAAATCCCATCTGGCTGTTCAGTGAGATCCTATGATCCTAACCTCTGTCACAGCCTTCTCTGCATTGTAATGAGCTTCCCCCTAGGTGAAACATGGCTTCTCATCACTGTACCCATGCAGAGCAGCCATGGTCTAGTGGGCAGGGCCCTCAGGACATGTGCCTTTCTGCTCTTCACCCGGGAATCAGCAACCTGCTATGGCTGAGTCCCTATGTTGTGAGTAAATTTGAGTATGCTACCCTAGCAACCTTCAAAGTACACAGAGTGGGAATAAATATTTTCTCTATTCTTCAACTTCATAAACTTCATCTTGAAGGTGGGAAATCAGTTGTCTACAGACCTGAATAGATGAGTCGATGGTGGGACTGTGAATGATATCATAGACGTCTGACTGTAAAGTTCATGTTTTTTCCTCCTGCCCTCCTCTGCTGAAATGACCTGCCTCTGTCCATCCTCCTTCCAGTGTGAGTTCATGAGTTCTGCCTACAGTGAGAACCATGAGAGTAAAAGGCAATGATGTCCTGCTAGTTTGGGATGACCCACCGCTCAAATCTCTTCTGCTGGATTATATCACAGATCATAGGTGTTATCTGTTTCAGGAGGAAGAGGCCAATTTCCTGGAGAAGATCTAGAATAAATGAAGGTGATATTTCATTCTGATTACTTTCTTGACTTATGTGGACAGCCTTTAAGTCCTGTGAATAAACATGAATGGCTAAATAAACCAATATTTAGGTCACACTGCAGAGTTCTTGCTCTCCCTTCTGTCCTCTCTGAGTTGGCCATTATATTCAGATTTCCAGGGGAAGAAGAAAATTAGGTAATATCAATGTATAGTGACAGAGTGTTCTTAATAGTTAAGTCTGTCTCAGTTCAAATGCCTACAAATCAGTATTTCTCTTCTCTGAAGTGATTCCAGAATACCTGCATCCTAAGGTTGTTGTAGGAAATCCAGTAAGAAAATGGATATGAAAGCTCTTTGTAGGAATGCTTTGTATTACCAACCACTTAAAAAAATATTTGGTAGGTGCCTGGGTGTCTCGGTCAGTTAGGCATCTGCCTTCAGCTCAGGTTATGATCCCAGAGTCCTGGGATTGAAACCCATGTCAGATTCCCTATTCAGTGGGAGGTCTGCTTCTCCCTCTTCCTGTGTCTCTCACCCGGCTTGTTCGTTCTCTCTCTCTCTCTCTCTCACACACACACACACACTCTCAAAAAACAAAATAAAATCTTAAAAAAAATTATTTGGCAAATGCCTTCAATCTGTAGGAGGAAGCCTTCAAGCATTCCATATTATGGACCGGTGGTTCTCAAAGTGTGGCTCATTAACCAGCAACACCAGAATCACTTGGGAATTTGTGAATAATGCTAATTCTCAGGCTATACCACAGAATCAGAAACTAGAAGTGAGGGCCAAAAGACTGTTTTAGCAGTCTCTCTAGGTGTTTCTGATGTACTTTAAAGTTTGATAATCACTGCTATGGGCAGACTGTGGGCCTGTGGGCTGGGAACTGTCTTTAGTGATGACACCACTAACATCCATCAGCCCCTAATATGAGTGTTTTGGATTAAGCCTCACTTGTGTCTGGCATCTGCCTTATTTGCATCCGTCCCCTGGCACTGCTGGTGCTATGGAGATTTGATGTGAGTGGAGGGACAATGAGGAGAGCAGTAGAGAGAGAAGACTGACCCCAAAATAAGGCTCTTTGCTTTAATGAACCAGGGATCCTATAAGGAGACAGAGGCTAAAATTTCAAACAGGAAAAGCAGTGATCATGGTTAGTGCAGTTTTCAGTTAGTAGTTGATAGTTGTTGATTCTTAACGGTTGGCATTAAGATTTCATTACTGGAACTTAAGGGTTTAATCTTGTTTTCGATAGTCAGAACACAGCACACTTTATATCTGTCACATCTCCATTTCAAAAGATCTTTTTGAAGTTCTCTACTACTGCATTTCTTCTTGCAATATCCCATTTTGTTTTCACACCTTCTCAAAAATAAATGACCTGTATAAAGGAATTTTATAGCTCATTAAGCCAAAGATATTTAAATAAATGTAAAACAGCAAACTTTTTTGAGCATTGCTTATTTGTCTTTATCAGTTGCTTTGTTATATTTGTCCTAATAGTGAAAACCTCCTCTGAGGAATAAATGAGATTTTATACATACAGAAACATATGGGATTTGTACATATATGTAAGGGTTTACCATTCCTGAAATGAGAATTCTGCATGCAAACTTTTCCAGAATTCTGTTTTTCATTTTTTAAATGGCAAAAAATATAGCATATCATTACACATCAACACGAAATCCCAAGTTTTCTAAAATGTTACAAAAACACAGTTAAACACCTAACTAGAACTCACAAACTATCTTCTTAACATATGAAATTCTTAAATCATTATTGTAATGTTCCTCAGAATTACCAAAACACACATAGCTTTTGTTGACACTTGGGAAGATTTCCAGAACGTCTTTACATGTTTCTGAGGTCTTACAAATTATGTTTGGAATGTAACTCTATGCTTATCTTACATATGATGTTCAAAATGTATCAAGTGATAGACATCTAAATTTTTAACACATAAACATTGGTTGCATATAATACTGAGATATCTGCACAATTTTTGATAATTTCAGGAATAAAATAAAATAAAAAATAAAAAAAAATAAAATAAAACATTTTACTAGGAATGTACTAACCAGAGAGACATTCTGCAGGGTGTAAATATTTTATATGTGTATAATATATGTGCATATTATATACATTTACAAAGTCTTACATCACATGGTTTAACATATAGAGGACCTTGAAGAGATGTTGGGACTCTTCCCCATCTTGCTCTATGTTGAGTCATATTTTCTTTTATTCAGCCAAAATACATATAATCAGAATTAAGCAGGACAGACAAGGTTAGTGCTTACATTGGAAAAGAGGAGAAAGAAAATAAAAAGTAAGTAAATAGCTATAGGTTGATCTAAGTATTATTAAGGAAAGAAATAATGTAATAAAGAGCAACTGAATAGAGCTACTGTTGACAGGATTAGAGGAAATTACCTGAAGGAAGTGATACTTGATGCTAGACATGAAAGATAAAAAGGATCCAGCTCTGTGAAGAGCTAGAAGATGGTAGAAGGAAAGGGAGGAGCATATGCAAAGGCCATGAGCTTGTGAAGAACTTGATGTACCTAAGGGACTTCTGTTGTTTTCATGACTCTTCTCCCTCTTTATATTCTGTGTCTCAAGTGCTCTCGCAGTGGTCCTTGGACTTACACTTCTTTTCCAGCCATGCCCTCTTTTATCCTCTCTTCCTCACCATCTCGAACATCTCCATGGACATGACACTCAGCTGGGATATATGAATGGAAATCTTAGATCAAGTCTCTTGTTTCCTTCTTTCCACTCCTGACGTTCCATGTACCTTGGTGCTTTGTAGATTTTCTCTCCCAAATAGCCTTCCTAAGTGTTCCATTTTTAATGCCAGCAAATCTTGGAGATGGATTGGCTAATGTCACAGAATAATCCTGAATTGCTTGTGTTTGTCTAGAAAGGGAACCTGAATTTCCTCAGGGCCCTTCAGTTTAGAACTAGGACACCGTGTGAATATGTGGTGTTTGTCACTAAGTCCCAGAAGCAGGGAGAGAAATTGTATAAACCAAACTCATAGAATTTTGAGGCTACTTTAGAGCAGGAACATTTTCTGAGGCAGCTCTCATACCATTATTAATTTTCTCCTATCCTTCAATTTGAACAATCTTCTAGTAGTAGAGAACAGTGATCATTGTCCTTGGAGACAGGCTGTCAAGTAACACAACTAACTTTCTCTTTTTTTTTTTTTCACAACTAACTTTCTGTTAGGAAGTTTGTCCTCAAAAAGTTAGTCTCACACTTTGTGCCATTTATTTAAAAATTACAGATGAGATATAGGCCTGTGTAAAAAATATAACCATAGAAAATATAAAGAATGGGTAAATAACTGTTCTCAACACAGAGAAGAACTTTCTAAGCTAATGGAGAATGCAAAGAAAAATGCCAATAGATTTGATATGAAAATGAAAATTTCACACCCCAATAAATTAATAAAAAATTAAAAAGTGACCAGTAAGTGATTGCCTTGGGTGTATGGGGCCAAGTGAGGAGTGACGGCTGATAGGCACAAGGTTTCTTTCTAGGATGATGAGGAGGTTCTAAGTTAGATTATGATGATAGTTGCACAATTCTCTAAATAGGCTAAAATGCATTAATTTATACATTTTAAATAATTGAATTATATGGTGTATAAATTCTATATCAATAAAGTTAAAAATAACCAACACACAATAATTTACAATACATGAAATGCCAGAGTTGACATACTTGTCAAATAAAAATAACAAATTGGTAAGAAAACACTAATATACTAAGAGTAACCATTTGAAAATATATGCCAGTTCCCTTAAAAAAAAAAATGTGACATAGGTATGAAAGTACATATCAGTAAAGGTTTTAAAAAGCCAACACACAATATTCACAGTAATACCAAATTTCAAAGTTCATATACTTATCTGGTAAAAACTAAACAAAGCATTATTATACTAACAGTGGCCATTTGAAAATGTATGGTGGTTCCCTTAAAAGAAATAATATACTGTAACCTGGAAATAGAGCTTCTAAAATTTGTTTATATATCAGAAATCTTACAATGATTTATGAACTAGGTAACAACACTGTTTATAATACTGACACATTGGAAAAACAACTTGATACAACAGAGGGTCTTTCCAAGTAAATGTTGGTCTAAAAATAGAATAAGGAACTTCTATGGCAAACTGTATTTTGGGGGAATAGTTAAAGGTTTGTAAAATTTTCTTCATAAAATGTTAAATTAAAAAATCAGGTTAGAAACATGTATATGACTTGGTCAATATTTAGAAAATATAAGGTTATTAAACTGTAGCCAATTTGGGGGGCACTGGGTGGCTCAGTTGGTTAAGGGGCTGCCTTTGGCTCAGGTCATGATCCTCAGGTCCTGGGATGGAGCCCCACTTCAGGCTTCCTGCTCAGCTGGAGCCTGCTTCTCCCTCTCCCTCTGCTCCTCCCCACTGCTTGCTATCTCTCCTTCTCTCTCTCTCAAATAAATAAATATAATCTTAGAAAAATAAATTTAGCCAATTTTTGATTCCCAAATACTTGCAGTCTTAAATTTGTAAATATAAACTATAGAATTAATTAAGAAGAAGAAATGCTCATACAAGTAGCCTGAAATGTGACATGGGACTTCCAGCAGTTCTGAATCTTTCCCCATGTCCACCCGGGATAATTTCCTTCACTTTCCCACTTTATAGTCCTATAGATATTTAGAAATAGACTTTACTGTTCTGTTAACACCCAAGAATAAAAAAAGTGGGAGACTTTCTCTGTAAGACCGAGAAAATCAAAAGAAGTAATATTGTAGACTTGTTACTTCAGGAGTAACACTTGGTGCCATACAAAGTGAAGTGAAGCAGGGCTGGCCCTAGGTGATAGGATAGAGGGGGGGGGGTTGGACCATCAGGACCATCTCTGCATTTGGATTCTCATTATTCTCCGTAACTGCCAACCATAGACCTTGCTCTGTTTTGAGAGCCTTGGGATCCTCAGAACAGAGATGTTCTGAAGAAAAAGGGCAAACCTCAGCCTCCTGTCCTGTGAGAACACTTCCCTCACTCCTATGGACACTTTAACAATAGGGACTCCATGTGCAGTAGGCTGTTTTAGGTTAGTGTTTCTTCTTCCCCAAAATTTTATTTACCTGAGACCAACTGGACCAGGAGGAAAAAAAATGCAAGGGTGAATAATAAGGACTTCATCACTCCTGAAAGACAGTGGGTTCTATGGAGTCCAGAACTCAATATTCAGTGTGACTCTGAACACAGGTCTCTGTTGTCCTAAGTGGGGTTGGACTCAGCCCGTAGACCAGTAGCATATAGGATACTGTGTCAAATATAACTGCAGGCTATTGTCAGCAGCTCTAATGGAGGCACCATTGTTCAGAGTCCTGTGCTAGGCATGCCTTTAAGGAATTTGAAAAATAGAAGAGAATGTGCAAGAATGGTATGGTTTAGAGAGAAAAAACGTTTGCAAGGGTAATTTATTCTGATCCTCCAGGCCTAAGCACTACCTGTTTTTTTCACAGCTACTTGTGTTGCTTCTGTTGGTGTTTATCTTACTGCATTGTCACAGTCTGTTCACCTGTCTCTCCCTTTAAAACAGAATGTCTTTAAGGACACTGACTACATATGATTCTTTTCTGTTTTTTAGTACTGAGTACAGAGGAGTACCTACATAATTGTCAAATGAACAGATTAATACCCTTTAGATAATGGGCACTTCAAAAAGTTTTTTTTTTTAAGAAACAAATCAGTGATCAAAGACATATGTACAAACATGTCTTCAAATCCTCCTTTAAGTCCATCAGTAGAATATCATTAAATGAAGTGCATTCATGTGATTTAATATCATGCATCTGTTAAAAAGAGTATAGCAGATTTGTCTTTCTAAACATATTTTTAAATGCAAAAGCAATGCTGCAGAACAATATAGTAACGACTCTGATTTATGTAATACAGTATTATGTGTATGTATGTCAGTAAAAGTATCAGCTAAAAGGGGTGGAAGGATACACATCATTTTAATAATAGCTTTTTCCTCTGGACGGGACTGGTTTAAGGCAGGTAGTCAGAGGAAACTTTTAAGTTGCATTAGATTTTTTGAGTGGTCCTCTGAATTGTGATTGGAAGACATAGATCTTAGAGATTTCCTTTTTTGTGAAGAGATTTTATTTTTTCCTTTCTTTTACAGCTTTCTTGAGGTATACCTGACATAATAAACTGTATTACTTAAAGTGTTCAATTTGATGTGTTTGACATATACAAACATTGGTGAAACCACCACCACAATCAAGATAATACCTCCTTCAGCCTTCAGAGATTCCTTGTGCTTCTCTGAAATCTATTTCTTTCTTCCCCTTCCTCCATATTTTTCAGACAACCAATGTTCTGATATCTGTCTATATAGATTGGTTTGCAATTTCTAGAATATCACATAAGTGAAATTATACATTATGCACTTTTTTTAGCCTTTTTTCATCAGTGT
Organism: Martes martes; assembly: GCF_963455335.1. NCBI lineage: Eukaryota > Metazoa > Chordata > Mammalia > Carnivora > Mustelidae > Martes > Martes martes. The sequence continues at coordinate 21,839 of NW_027666397.1, read as the reverse complement.
TATAATTTTGAGATTTCTCCATGTTGTTGGGTATAATAATATTTAATTTACTTTCATTGATAGTACTCTATTCCATGTGTACACCAAAATTTGTTTACTCATTCACCTCTTAATTTTGGTTATTTCCAGATATTAGCTACTACAAAACTGTTGCTAATCATTTGTGCACAAGTCTTTCTGTGGCTATATGCTTTCATTTCCTTTAGATAAAACAGCTAGGAGGGGAATAGGAGGGTAGAGTCACAGGGTTATTAAGAAATGGCCAGGTGCCCGTCTGGCTTAGTTGGTAGATAGAGCATATGGCTTTTGATCTCAGGGTTGTGTGTCCAAGCCCCATGTTGACTATAGAGCTTACTTTAAAAAGAAAAGAAAGAAAGAAATGGCCAACTTCTTTTCCAAATCATTATACCATTTTATATTCTTACCGGTACTTTATGAGAGTTCCTCTGGATATATATTTAGAAGTAGGATTGCTAGATCCTATGGTAGTTCTATTTTTAATTTTTTGAGGAACTGTAATACTCTTTTTCATAGTGGCTATCCCAGTTTACATTCCTATCGATAGTGAATAGGGTTCCCTTTTCTCTGCATTCTTGCCAACATTTATTTTTTATCTTCTTGATGACAGCCATTCCAGCAGGTGTGAGGTGATATCTCATTGTGGTTTTGATGTGCATTTCCCTGATTAGTGGTCTTAAGCATATTTTCATGTGTCTGTTGGCCATTTGGATGTATTCTTTGGAAAAAATGTCTATTTAAATCCTCTTCCCACTTTAAAATTAGATTATTTGTTTTTCTGTTATTGAGTTGTGTGCCTTCTTTATGATTATTAACCCTTTATCTGATATGTGGTTTGCATATATTTTCTCTTATTCTGCAGGTTGCTGTTTTCCTTTTGTTGACTGTTTCTTTTGCTGTGCAGAAGCTTTTAAATTGGTATAGCCCCACTTGTTAATTTTTGCTTCTGTTGCTTGTTCTTCTGTTGTCATACTTAAAAAATCATTCCCAAACTAATGATGTACTGTATGGTGACTAACATAATAAAAAACAATAATGAATCAAAAAAAATCAACAACAAAAAATAAAAAATCATTGCCAAGATCAATGTCATTTATATGATAGTCTAGATATTGCAAATCAATCTATAGAGAACTTGTAGAAATCTACCTGCCTGAAGGTGTATTGTATGTCAGTCTCAGCCTATCAATAACTGGTCTTTGGTTGGACCAGCCCTTATGGTTATGACCGCAAGTGCCTTTTAGCAATAACTATCAGGAAACTTTGAAAAAATAAGGTTTTATTGCTTATAGGGCATGGAAATTACATAACATGTGTGAGGCCACACAGAGAAGTCATGGCTAGAGAGAGAATGGGTACAGGGGCCTGGGGTTCTGCTTTTATTTGGGTTGATGGTGGAGGTCTAGGGTATTATGGACACCTGGCTGATTCAGTGGGAAGTGTGACTGCAGATCTCAGGGTCATGAATTTGAGCCCCACGTTGGGTTGTAGAGATTACTTAAGTAAATAAAGCTAAAAAAAAAAAAAAAAGAAAGAAAGAAAGAAAGAAAAAGACAAAGCATGGGAAGAGAAAAAACTAGTGTCCCAAGTGGTCAGTTATTGAAATCAACCAAGATCTCCAAAACAAAAGATCCTCAGTGAAGAGGGGAAGGGGTGGCTCTTTTTCTAGCTCTGTGGCTGGCAGTGTGTTTATTAGAGATAGCCATTGTTGAACTGGATGCCTCAGCAATCAAGCTTAAGTCAGGCACTTGCATTACAAACAAACAAACAGACAGACAGACAGACACAAAACAATTGCCTGGGTTTAGGCTACATGGAGACTCCAGCAGAGGAACAGAGAGGGAAGAATAAGAGTTTGGACAAGTGGAGAAGAATTCCATGAGAGCCACCTAGGGTGATACTGCACAGGGCTAAGCTGTGCAGTGTTAGGGACAACATCTCCCACTGAGGGCATGGAAAGCAGTGAGTTAGTGCCCAGCTACCCCAGTTGTATGGGTCATGGTTGGAGAAACTTATTCCTTTTCATGAGAACCCAGAGTATTGAGGCAGGACACCCATGCTAGGGGGGAGGGAAAATACAGGGAAGGAAGCAGATAAGACTATCAAAAGTTCATAGAGAAAGCAGTTCCTGCTGACTGCTTTTGGACTTCCGTAGGAAGTCTGCCCACAAACCTCTGGGAGTGTCCTGCTGGTGGATCTCCTCACCTGGTCCACAGGCACCCACAATGCTCCAGTGCTAAGTACAAACCTCCCTGCACTCTGCAGCCAGGTCTTTGTGTGGCAGTGAGACTAGTTCAGGTTACCTGCTTATGTGGACAAGGAGAAATCACAAGCTACAGTGCCATCTTCTGGAAACTAAAGGGAGGCTTCCAGCAGCCAGACTGGTGAGTTATAACAAGAGAAATCAATAAAAACCTAAGAATTCTGCCACAAGATGGAGCAAGAATGGTGGAGCTGGTCTACCCATATACAACCTAGGAAAACCAGTTAAACCAACACCAAGGAACAGTACCACATGGGAAGCCAACCAGTAGAGATTTCAGGAGGTTTCTGCTGCTTCACATGTGAAGGCAGCAATGAACAGTACAGGAAGATGAAGAATCAAAGAAATATGCCATCACCATAAGATATCCATAATTCTACAACAGTTGAGCTCAAAATTAGAGAATACTGCAATCTAGCCAATAAAGAATACAAAACAGTTGTTTTGAAGAAACTTAATGAGCTACAAAAAAAACTTAGTAAGACAGTTAAGTGATTTTAGGGGGAAAATACATTAACAAAATAAACTCTTTATCAAAGAGATTGATCCTAAAAAAAGACCCAAACAGAAATTCTGGAGCTAGAGAATTCAGTGACTTAAATGAAGAATATTATAGAGAACATCTTTTTGAGAAGAGATCAGATAGAAGATGTTATAAGTGACTTAGAGGCTAGGAATTTTGAACATAAAGAACAAAGAAAAAAGAATAAAGTGAAGAAAATTTGTGTGTTTTTTGGGATTGAATCAAAGGGGAAATATTGGAATAACTGGGATGCCAGAGAGAGAAGGGAAGAAGAAGGGGACAGAAATCCTAAAGAAATAATGGCAGAAAACTGTCCAAACCTGGGGAAAACTTGGCCATCCATATTCACAAAGCTAAATAGATCACCCTATTATCTCAGGACCAAAAGACCTCCAAAACACAATATAATAAAACTATTCCAAATCAAAGATATAAAGAGAATCCCAAAAGGCAGCTAGTGAATGACAAGTGTATCATACAAAGGGAACCCCATTTAGCTGTCAGCAGATTTCTCAGCAGAAATCCTAAGGAGACAGTGGAGTGTCTTGGAGACATGCCAAGTGATGAAAGATTTAAAATGACCAGCCAAGAATAGCTGGCAAAATTGTCCTTCAGATATGAGGTTGAAATAAAGACTTTCCCAGACAAAAGTTGAAGGTGTTATTCACCACTAGACCTGCCTTTTAAGAAATGCTGATAGGGGCTCTTCAAGTTGAAATGAAAAGATGCTAATCAGCAATATGACAATATATGAGAATACACAGCACACTGCTAAAGGTGGAAAATGTTAGTCAGATTCAGAAAACTTTAATTTTATAATAAGATGGGATATGAACCACTTAAATATAGTATAAAGGTTAAAGGAAATAGTATTTAAAAATAACTATGTTGGCTAATTGAACATAATAAAAATAAGTAAATAACTATAGTTACTATAATTTGTTAATGAATTCACAGCATAAAAGAGGTAAATTGTGACACCAAAAATATAAAAGGGGAGGAGAAAAAGGGAGGAGACTGATAAGTGAATGAATATTAAGTTGCTTTCAGCATAAAATGGACTCTTTTGTCTATAAGATGTTTTATGTAAGCCTCAAGATAACCACAAAGCAAACATCAAAAGTAGGTTTGTGAAAGATTAAAAAAGGGAGGGAGAAAGGGGACAACAGAGCATTCCACTATGAAAAGCATCAGTTTACAGGAATAGTTAGAAACAGAGGGATAAAGGAACAATGGAAATATAAAAGAACCAGAAAGCAATCAATAAGATGGCAGTAGTAAGTTCTTACATATGAACAATTACTCTGAAGATAAATGGATTTAATTCATCAATCAAAAGGCACAAAGTGCCTAAATGTTTATTAAAAAAACAAAACAAAACAAAACCAGACCCAGCTATATAATGCCTACAAGACACCACTTCAGGTTTAAGAACAGACATGTGCTCAAAGTGAGGGGCTTATTTCATGCAAGCAGAAACCAAAGGAAAGTGTGGATGTATGCTGTAAGCCAAAAATGGTAACAAGAGACACAGAAGGCCATTATATAATGATAAAGATGTCAATACATCAAGAAGATATGACAACTGTAGAAGACAACCAAATGGCCAACAGACACACGAAAAAGTGCTCAACATCACTCAGCATCAGGGAAATACAAATCAAAACCACAGTGAGATATCACTTCACACCAGCCAGATGGCTAAAATTTAACAAGTCAGGAAATGACAGGTGTTGGCGAGGATTCAGAGAAAGGGGAACCCTCCTGCACTGTTGGTGGGAATGCAAACTGGTGCGGCCACTCTGGAAAACAGCATGGAGTTTCCTCAAAAAGTTGAAAATAGAGCTATCCTATGACCCAGCAATTGCACTACTGGGTATTTACCCCAAAGATACAAATGTAGTGATCCAGAGGGGCATGTGCAGGCCAATGTTTATAGCAGCAATGTCCACATAGCCAAACTATGGAGAGAGCCTAGATATCCATCAACAGATGAATGGAGAAAGAAAATATTGCACACACACACACACACACACACACACACAGGAATATTATACAACCATCAAAACTCTCTAAAATCTTGCCATTTACAATGATGTGGATGGAGCTAAAAGATATTATTCTAAGTGAAATAAGTCAGAGAAAGACAATTACCATATGATCTCAATGATGTGAGGAATTTGAGAAACAAGACAGAGGATCATAGGGGAAGGGAGGGAAAAATGAAACAAGATGAAACCAGGAAGGGAGACAAACCATAAGAGACTCTTAATCTCAAGAAATAAAGTGAGGGTTGCTGGAAGGGAGGTGGGTGGGAGGATGGGTGGCTGGGTGATGGACATTGGGGAAGGTATGTGCTATGGTAAGTGCTGCGCGTTGTGTAAGACTAATGAATCACAGACCTGTACCCCTGAAACAAATAATGCAGTGTATGTTAATTAAAAAAGAAGATATGACATTGTAAATATATATACAACCAACATTGGAGCACCTGAACGTATTAAACAAATACTAATATATCATAAAGAAGAAATAGACAAGATTACAACAATAGGACACTTCAGTACCCCATTTTAAGCAATGGATAGGTCGTTGAGACAGGAAATCAATTTAAAAAATTGGAATTGAACCATGCTTTAAACAAAATGGACCTAATAGACATCACACAAAAAAGTAAATTAAAATGATTCAAATAGTTAAATGTAAGTGCTAAAACCATAAAACCCTCAGAAGAAAAGACAGAAGAAAATCTTCATGACCTTGAGCTTGGCACTAGTTTCCTAGATATGACCCCCAAAGCAGATAAAAACTGTTCCATTTTATTTTTTAAGAACCATTTATTTCTTTTAGAGGTAGGGAGGGGGAGAGGGAAAGTGAGAGAATCCCAAGCAGACTCCCTGCTGAGTGTGGAGACCATCATAGAGCTTGATTCCACAACCCTGAGATCATGACTTGAGCTGAAATGAAGAGTCGGACATTCAACTGACTGAGCCACCTAGGCACTCCCCAAACGGTTGTATTTTAAAAGACACTATCAGTAAGATGAAAAAGAAACCAGAGAATGGAGGAAATACGTATCATATATCCAACATATCAAATCACATATGTAACATGGACAGCATAGCTCAAGAGATGGCGAATTTCAGACTGGAGCTGGAAATGGTACAAAAAGGAAACAAATGCAAGTATTATGTTTATATATGAAGATAGCAGCAGTTTGGAGGTCAATTCCCATATTGAGAAGTAATGGGTTATTGAGCTACAGGGAATCCTTAAGGGCAAAGATAAAAAGAAAACAAGTTATTATGCTGAGTGATGGAAAAGCCTATATTCATGAAAATGGAATATCTAGGAAATTTAGAAAAACTGAGTGATTGGTGTAGTGGAAGAATCATCATCACTCTGTATGGGTAATGTTTGAAGCCTTATGTCAAGTTTTAGGCATGACCTCCAAACTTTTTTGAACTTTGAGGGTTCAGTTTTCCTAACACACCTTAAAATTGGGAAATAAAATATTTCACCATAGTGTATATAATAAAAATATATGATTACTGGTATATTATAAAAATTGACTTGTAAAATTATAATTTAATTTTTCAATTCAGTCTGAATACATAACAATGAAAATTACCCATTTAATGAATATACAAAGAAGCTTTTATAAAGCAAATAGAAACATTACATCATTTTTTCCTCTAAAGCTTTTATCCCATTAGTTTAATTTTTTCCCACTCTCCTCACAAGTTAAATCTTAATGTAATATATATTTATGTTTGAAAGTCCATTATTGATCATTCTATCATATTTCTCTGTAACAAAACATGGATATATATTGTAATTTATTATAAAATCTCCATGACAATAAAGCTCTAAATATTTTAAAGATTTTATTTTATTTTTAATTTTGGCTTATTATTTTTTATGTTCAATTAGCCAACATATGGTACATCATTAGTCTTTTTTTTTAAGATTTTGTTTACTTATTTGACAGAGACACATGAGAGAGGGAGCACAAGCAGGGGAGTGGGGGAGGGAGAGGGAGAAGCAGGCTTCCTGCTGAGCAGGAAGCCCAATGTGGGGCTTGATCCCTGGACCCTGGGATCATGACCTGAGCAAAAGGCAGAAGCTTAACAACTGACCCACCCAGGCACCCCCCCATCATTAGTTTTTGATGTAGTGTTCAGTGATTCATTAGTTGCATATAATCACATTTTTAACGATTTTATTTTTTTATTTGAGAGAGAGATAGTGCTAGCACAAGCCAGAGGGAGGGGCAGAGGGAGAGGGAGAACCAGACTCCCTACTGAGCAGGGAGTCTGATGTGGGGCTCCATCCCAGGTCCCTGAGATCATGACCTGAACCAATGGCAGACGCCTAACTGACTGAGTCACCCGGGTGCCCTAAACCTCTAAATTTTTAACAACATATTTAAGGTTGAGTCATCATTAAAATATTTGGAACAAAATTGATTAAAGATGTGTAAATGTGTTATCAAACTTGAAAAATAATTTTTAACCAAAAATAACTTTTTGTTTTACTATAAATGCATATCTTTAGTAAATAGATGCTGCTTTCTTTCTATTATTTTATGAATACATAGATGAATATTTCTTCTTACTGGAGTGAGATGATGATCAGCATCAACTTTTTTCCAGTTTTTATTTTGAAAAATGTAAACACTGAAAGATATTATTCACATCAATAGGTAGATGTGAAATTTGGAAGATTAGCCATTAGATAGATAGATAGATAGATCACACAGTTCTTTCAACTTCTTACAAGTTATATGCCAAAAATTTCTTAGGATTTTTTACTAAGTTTCAGAAAGGTTTAATTTAATTTGATTTAATTAATTTAATTTATCCACCATTAGCTTGATTCTTCCTGGTGTCATTGCTTTGGTAAACAAAAAATTTTCAGTCACTTGGATTTCCAAAGGATTTATTGCCCAAAGTCTATGATTACTCACTTTCTGAACACCAGCAGTGTTATATTTTAATTATCCACTGATTTGACACCTAGAGGTTTGTCCACTCTGGGCAATCCATGACTGTCAGATATAGGACAGTGAGAGGTGCATTTTCTTTTCAGAGTGGACGAAGAGAAAACGAGAAAGTGGAGGTAGAGAAGAAGAGCCTGTTAAGAGTATTCTTAGCATTCTTAGTATTCTTAGCATGATAAGACATTCAGAAATCAAGGGCCTAAAAATTGATGCCCTTAAATTCTCAATGCACACACCTTGGAAAACCATTTTTTTAAAATTTTTAAATAAATATATAATGTATTTTTAGCCCCAGGGGTACAGGTCTGTGAATCACCAGGTTTACACACTTCACAGCACTCACCACAGCACACAACCCCCACAATGTCCATAACTCCACCACCCTCTCCCGACCACCCTCCCCCCAGCAACCCTCAGTTTGTTCTGCGAGATTAAGAGTCTCTTATGGTTTGTCTCCCTCCTGATCCCATCTTGTTTCATTTATTCTTTTCCTACCCCCCAAACCCCCTATGTTGCATCTCTACTTCCTCATATCAGGGAGATCATATGATATTTGTCTTTCTCCGATTGATTTATTTCACTAAGCATAATACCCTCTAGTTCTATCCTCATTGTTGCAAATGGCAAGATTTCATTTCTTTTGATGGCTGCATAGTATTCCATTGTATGTATGTGTATATATATATGTATGTGTGTGTGTGTGTATATATATATATATATATATCACATCTTCTTTATCCATTCGTCTGTTGATGGACATCTAGGTTCTTTCCATAGTTTGGCTATTGTGGACATTGCTGCTATAAACATTCTGGAAAACCGTTTTTGAGGTCAGTATCCCAGTTTGAAGACTTGCTGATTTATATTGTGTGACCTTCTAATATTTATTGAGATGATTGCATAAACCATATGTTCTCAAGTTTTTATTGAACATTTGCCATGTGCAAGACACTGGTCTAGCAGCTTGGGACACAGCCAACAGTAAAATCAAGATGTTATGATTATGTGGACATTATGGTCATGATGATAGTCCATAAATAAGTAAATAACTCAACAATTCAGTAGGAGAATGAAGAAATACACAAAATAATTTCAAAGGACTTAAGTGATAGGAAGAAAATAATACAGAGTAGTGAGGAATGGTCTCATGACCAAGGGCTGTTTCTAAGGAGATGACATTTGAAGCAAAGGTGTAGAAAAAGAGTAATCTAGACTGAGACAGACTGTCGATCTAGGGAGGCCTTCACAGTGAAAGGATGCCTCTGTGAAGAGTCAACACATGACCTGTGTGATGAGGTGTCAGCTATGCAAAGAAATAGAGAAGAGCAAGTTAGGCAGAGAGAAGGTGATCAGTTTGTTCCAGTTCGCTTTCTTGATATTGGAACTCTAATTCTTGTATCTGGGGAAACCTTCAGTTCCAAACAAAGATGGTTTTTCAGCCTAACAGGGGCTCTATGATCTACTGGAATAGAGGCGCTTTGAAAGGTCAGTGATCTGAAGGCCAATATCCAAACTGCAGTCACAGTCATTGGCAACTTGACTTAAACAAAATAAAAAGAACTAGAGGAAAAAACCTTTTTGATTCTGAGACATTTGGGCAATTGAGACTGTGACTTTTAGTAGCACTCCAGATTTAGTCCAATACATTAATGATTAATCAATTTTATAGTTAATAACTGCATCTCTGACTTAACTCACTGACTCATCAGTCACCATAGAAACATCACTAAGTAACATGTATGTAGACACACAAAGCATAGAAACCCTCCATACAACAAGCATTTGTGGACAAGATGAAGATCTGGAGAGGCATGATATGAGATCACTATAGTGGGAAGTTGGACTTTTTGTTGGAAAGAACGTTGGAAAGATAAGTAGAATTTGTGATGCAGCCTTTAATTTCATATGTTGCTCTCAAGGCAAGTCCCACTTTCAACTCTACCTAGTTAAATAAATATTTGTGGAGAATGAGATGGTTTCTAACTATAACTGGGTTAGTTTCTAGTTGAAGCCTTAAACAAAAATTGACCTAATGATACAGATAGGGCTTTAAACTCTTACAATAAAAGGGGTGGGAAGTATGGGAAAGGGATTTGTCTGGAACTTTTTCTGTGCCTTCATAGGTTCCTCTGTGTATGATAGTAGTGGTTCAGGCATTATTAAAGTCACAATCCTTGTCTCAGCCATAAAGGCAGCTCCAAACTGTGGTCTTCATTTTGTTTTGTTTTTGTTTTTTGGTTCTTTTGGGGGGGGGGGGTTGGCATAGAAAAATATACAAACACACAAATGTTCTCTTGAGACCAATATATTTTAATACATTGGAGGAAGACAGATAAAGAATTTCAGCCAGTAAAGAGAACCCTTGTATCTTCTATGCACTTCCCTTGACACATTTCTAACTGTAGGGTAACTCTTGGTGCTTATCTTGGTAATAGCATTTTGTCCATCTGCATGCCATCTAATCTCCAATAAAATTGTCCTTTGTGAAATAACATCAATAGAGTTGGCTCCCTGGATATTACTGCCAGTGCTTATCTCTAGTGTCCCATACCCAGATGAAATGTTAGTTGTACCATTAGTGGTCTCAAGAGGATGTGCCAAAGCTCAGGAAGAAACTTCTCTTAGGTCTCAGTTACTGTGCCTTCTCTGGATTTGGTTGGTTCAGGTACAAACTCATCATTCATAAAAGAAGCGGGGGAACCTGAAAAAAGTTCCCAAGTATTAACATCTATAGTTATCTCTTCTTCAAAGGGTACAAGACGTGGTGGTGTTTTAGTGTATCCGTTATCTTCTTTTATGGGAATACAGCATGGTAGCTTGTTCATACAAAGAAGCTTGTACCTCTCAACATGAAAGCATTGTTTTCTGCAGTGTCCTATATTATTCTTCCAACATCTTTCAACTCTCCAGCCAGCTGCAGGGAATAAATAAGTAGGTCAAGTTTTTAACTCTAGCAATAATATGGTAAGCATTAATTCAAAAATTTCATAGCTATTACTACTCCTGTCTAGACTAATATGATAAATACTACAAACTATTGGAGGGAGCAAAAAAGAAAACTGCAACTGTATATTAAATATTGTGTCATATGCCACCAAGGAAATGGGGGTGGAGTGGCTGGGGAGAGAGAGAGAAAGAAGGAAAGCAGAAGAAGGAAAGAGGAAGAGGAAGGAAGAGAGGCAGAGAGGGAGACCTATGTAGAGTTGATATTTAAGCCAAGGCAAGAAGGATGGAAGGAACCAGACAGGTACACAGGAGGCAGAGATTTTTTTCAGGAAAAGACTAGCAAGTGCTCAGTCACACCACTGAGAAACTGCCATGTGTATTTGGAGAAGGTATCTGGAGAAGGCTAATTGAGTCTGAAGTGTAATGTATAAAGACCAAAGGAGAAAGAGATGAAACGAACTTGAAATGGCAATGCCATTCGCCAGTCAGATTAGACCATTATTAAGCATTTTTATTTCAAAACATAGTGTGACCTAATTTATGATTTAGACAGTTAGTTTGGATTTTATGTGGAAACTAGATTTATGATTTAGACAGTTAGTTTGGATTTTATGTGGAAACTAGAAATAATAGAATCAGGAAAGCATGTTAGAAGCTTTGGCTAGGTAAGACATAATGGTGTCTGGAACTGAGCTTCAAGAGCTGTGGAAAGAAAAGGACAGATTTAAGACATTGGTGGCTTAGAAAAAAGGTTAGGAAGATGGAGAAATCAAAGTGCATTATTATATTTCTTTTGAGATAAGGAAAATTAGTGGTGCTCACTATTCATAAAAGAGTAAACTGAGAAAAGAAAAAGATTTGGAAGGAAGTGAAAGAGGTGGGCTCAAGTATTTATTTGCTTCAGGGCATATAATGTAATATATCTAGGATGTCAAGAAGGCAGTGGAATATACCCCTAGGATCTCAATAGAGAAGTTTGAACTCTAGATGTAAATTTTAGAATCGTTGCTATGGATATTGAAAACTATAGTAATGGATAAAGTATAGTGAGTTGGAATAACATGGGATAAAAGGGGACCAAGATTAAATTCTGGTAAGTGTCAATATTGAGAGCTCAAATAGGAAGAGACTCAAAAAGGAACGACCATAAAAGTCAGAACAAAACAAGAGAACAGGACACTAGAAAATTAGGTTAGTTTCTCCCAAATCAGACCTTGGGAAAAATTTTGAGTATAATAATTGAATTGAGAGGCATTCTTCTCCCTCCTAAATCCATTTGGAAATGGGATAGTTAGGGAAGTAAGAAAGTAAAAAAGAGCTAGGAGGAGTTAAAATGGTGGCATAGTACGAGGATCTTATGCTTGTCTCATCCTTTAAACACAGCTAGATAAGTATCAAATCATTCTGAACACCCAAGAACTCGAACTGAGGACTGAGAGAACAAACCTCACATCTAGAGGGGGAAAAATAGCCCCATTGTGGAAGGGAGGAGCTGCAGGGAGTTGATTTGGGGGAGAAAAGATTTGTAGGTGCTCTAAAGGGGAGGGAGCTGAGCATGGGCAGGGTGAGGGGCGGTGGAGAAAAAGAGAAAGCAGTGCACAGGGATTGCATATGAAAAATACTTCTCCAAAACCATTGGCAGGGAAAAGGAGAGGGGCCAATTATCATGTTTTTAAAAGGAGTGGAGCTCCAAGTTGGAAGTTTTGGAGGTCCATGCCATCAAGGGGATCATGCCTGTCAGGCTTTGTGGTCCTCCTGTGGGGAAGGAGGGCAGAGGCGTGGGAGCAGACAAGCGGTTTTAGGATCCTCTGGATGGCACTGGAGAGACTGTTCCCCTTCTTGGGGTGCATTTGGGAGAGGTGACACTGCCTCTCAGGGAACAAAAGAGACAATTGGCAATGTTGAGCAGCCCTGTTAAGTTAGCAAAGCAACGAAAGCAACTGCTGAAGGTACCATAAACTCTGAGCCCCTGTACAGTAGTCCAACCACTTTTCTGAGACAAATCGGCATCAGTCACAGTGCAGCAAAACCCACCCCCAGAGGATCATCACAGGTCCAATCACACCAGATCCCTAAAACTTGAAATTTTGAAACGCAGCTGCTTGCCTGAGATAAAACACAGGAGCACTGTGCCACCATGTAGGGAGACATCTTGGACACAGGGTGAAGGCAAGGTTCTGATGGAAGCCTGGGATGTAAGAGGGGAGATTATTCACTCTTCTGTGAGGGTTTCCTGAACAGTGGCAAGCACGAACTTCCCTCTCCAGGGACTAGAGAGCAGGCCAATGCCATTTTTCACCCTGCCCATCAGCAGACTGACTTCAGTGAGCAACACAGTAGGGACTGGAGCCAACTACATCAAGCCCAGCCCCTCCATGCCCTGCAGGTGCATCTTTACTAGGGCAAGTCAGCCTGAGAACCAATGAAGCAGGCCCCTCCCCCAGAAGACCAGCACAAACCCTTTGCAGGCTCCAAGTCTACTGATCATAGAGTGCTGCAAATCTTCAGCTCTAGGGGAAATAGGATCTAGCTTCTTTTATCAAGTACACCAAAACACACCTAGCTAAAACTTGCCACACGGTGGACAATGTCCAAACACTCCCCATTGCAGACAAGGAAAAACTCTGCAGAGAACTGACCTGAGGGAAAGAGCAGGCAAAACACAATAGCAGAGTGCACACTTGAAACACTTTCTGCAACACCAGGCCCTGGACAGTATTGGACCTCTTCTTAATATAGCCATTACTCTCAGGAGCAGAAAATATAACAGGCTTTCCTAGCATGCAAAAGAACAGTGACCAAGAGAAAAAGACAAGATGGAGGAATTCACCACAAAACAAAGATCAGGCAGCAAAGGAAACAGTCAACAAAACAAAGAGGCAACCCACAGAATGGGAGAAGATATTTGCAAATGACAGTACAGACAAAAGGTTGATATCCAGGATCTATAAAGAACTCCTCAAACTCAACACACACAAAACAGACAATCATATTAAAAAATGGGCAGAAGATATGAACAGACACTTCTCCAATGAAGACATACAAATGGCTATCAGACACATGAAAAAATGTTCATCATCACTAGCCATCAGGGAGATTCAAATTAAAACCACATTGAGATACCACCTTACACCAGTCAGAATGGCCAAAATTAGCAAGACAGGAAACAACATGTGTTGGAGAGGATGTAGAGAAAGGGGAACCCTCTTCACTGTTGGTGGGAATGCAAGTTGGTGCAGCCACTTTGGAGAACAGTGTGGAGATTCCTCAAGAAATTAAAAATAGAGCTTCCCTATGACCCTGCAATTGCACTACTGGGTATTTACCCCAAAGATACAGATGTAGTGAAAAGAAGGGCCATCTGTACCCCAATGTTCATAGCAGCAATGGCCACGGTCGCCAAACTGTGGAAAGAACCAAGATGCCCTTCAACGGACAAATGGATAAGGAAGATGTGGTCCATATACACTATGGAGTATTATGCCTCCATCAGAAAGGATGAATACCCAACTTTTGTAGCAACATGGACAGGACTGGAAGAGATTATGCTGAGTGAAATAAGTCAAGCAGAGAGAGTCAATTATCATATGGTTTCACTTATTTGTGGAGCATAACAAATAACATGGAGGACAAGGGTAGATGGAGAGGAGAAGGGAGTTGAGGGAAATTGGAAGGGGATGTGAACCATGAGAGACTATGGACTCTGAAAAACAACCTGAGGGTTTTGAAGGGGTGGGGGAGTGGGAGGTTGGGGGAACCAGGTGGTGGGTATTAGGAAAGGCACAGATTGCATGGAGCACTGGGTGTGGTGCAAAAACAATGAATACTGTTATGCTGAAAAGAAATAAAAATTAAAAAAAAAAAAAAGATCAGAAGAGGTCATGGCCAGGGATCTGATCAAAACAATATAAGTAATATGCCTGAACCAGAATTAAAATAATCATAAGGATACCAGCTAGGCTTGAGAAAGTAGAGAAGATACTAGAGAATTCCTTACTGCAGAGATAAAAGAACTAAAAACTAGTCAGGCTGAAATTTAAAAAAAAAAGAAAAAGAAAAGAAAAGAAAACGCTCAGTGGGAGCAGTTAAGATGGCAGAGGAGTAGGGACCTTTTCTTCTTTGGTCTCTGGAATTCAGCTAGATAGTTATTAAATTATTCTGAACACTGTGAAATCAATCAGAGATCTGAGAAAAGAAATGCTGCAAGTCTACAAATAGAAAAGCGACCACTTTTTGGAAGGTAGGAGATGTGAACTTGAATCCAGGGCTATATAACAGAAGATACGGTGAGGGGAGGGAGCCAGCTTAAGGAGGCTACTGCGATGTATAATAAGCTATGGGATGCAAAATCAGGACTTTCAGAAGTCTGCTATAGTGGGGGACATCCCTAGCTTAAAGGTGCTTAGGTGGCAAAGCAGGGCAGTATCGCAAGTGGAATAGTGGTCTCAGGATCCCTAGGATCACAAGAACAGGGATGCCTGAATGTGGCAGAGTTCCCAGGCATTGGAGAGGGGAAGCTGGCTGAAAACAGTGAGTCTTGGCCCTGGCTTTCTTCTTGGTGTTGCCATAAACTGTGAACTGCTGCACAGTCATGTGACTACTCTCCTGGCAGGAGCCCAGCAAAAGCCAGAAGCACTGTGAGACCATCCTCCCTCCCCCAGGAGGAACAGCATGGGTCAGTGCCATAGCAGTCTATAAAATCTGGAGACTTGAATCTCAGTCATGTGCCTGAGATAAAAATGCTTGGTCACAAGCTGGGTGAACACAGAGTTTGGACAGAAACCAGGGAGACAAAAATAATTGACTGCTGTTCTGTGAGGACTCATTGAGAGTAGGGGGTGCACACTTTCAGCTCTGGGGTAGAGAGTGGGGGCTGCCATATTCATCCCCTGTATTAGTGCTGAAAGCCTTCAGGGAGCAAAACATGCCACATAGTGCAATGTGGAACTGCTTACACTGAGCCTGTCCCCTGGCAAGGGAAGCACATTTCCACAAGTGCAAAGGCACCTGAGAATCAGTGCAACAGGCCCCTCCCCCAGAAGACCAAGGAACAACTGGCTAGGATCAAGTTTATTGATCATAGAGGAATGCAAAACTTCAGCTCTTGGGGAAAAAATGTATATAGCATTTGTAGGGTTTCTTTTTCTCATTCTTTAATATTTCAGTTTATTTTTTTCAGATATTATTTTTTCAAGTTTTTATTTTAATTTCAGTTAGTTAACATATAGTGTAATATATTCTTACAGTGGTTTATGTTTATTCACTGTGCTAAAAATTAAAATATCTTGCCAGACATTTAAGAGAAACTGAGTGTCCTTTCAATTACAGGGTTTCCCATTGAAAGCCACACACCTAAATGTCTTGTTCTTCCCCCCCTCCATTTTATTTATTTATTTGTTTATTTATTTTTAATTTTTTATTTATTTTTTAAATTTCTTTTCAGTGTTCCAGAATTCATTGTTTATGCATCAAACCCAGTTTTTTATTCTTTTAAAATTTTTATTTGTATGTATATATACAATTATATAAATTATATATTTTTTTAATTTTTGGTTTCTGCTCATTGTATTTTGTTTTACTTTATATATATACACAAGTTTTTCTTTCTTTACTATTTTGGGATCTAGCTTCTTTTAACGAGCAGATCAAAATACACCCAGGAGCTAGTATTTTGTTTTGTTCTGCTTTGATTTTGTTTTTATTTTGTTTCATTGGGTTTTTTCCTGGCTTGTTTTGTTATTTTTTTTTCTGCTTTTGTTGTTGGTATTGTTGTCTTTTCTCTCTCTTTCTTCTATTGTTTTCTGAACTTAATGACAAGATGGAAAAATTCACTACAAAAGAAAAAAATAAGAGGTAGTACTCACTGCCAGGGATTTAATCAATATCGATATAAGTAAGATGTCTGAAGTAGAATTTAAAACAATTATAAAGATACTAGCTGGGCTTGAAAAAAGCATAGAAGACACCAGCAAATCCCTTACTGTAGAAATCAGAGAACTAAAGTCTAATCAGGCCAAAATTAAAAATGCTGTTACTGAGATGCAGTCAAAAATGGATGCCCTAACACCGAGGATAAATGAAGTAGAAGAGTCTGTGGTGTAGAAAACAAAATGATGGGAAATACAGCTGAAAAGAAGAGAGAAAGGCAACTACTGGATTATGAAGGGAGACTTGGAGAAATCAGTAATTCCATAAATTATTATTTATGGATTATCCATAATAATTATCCATATAATTATCCATATATATATATATATAGGATATACAATATATATATAGGATATATATATCCAATAAATTATCCATATAATTATCCATAAATCCATAGTAACTGGATAGTAAAACTCTGAGAAGATGAAGAGGGAGAGAGAGAGGCAGAAGGTTTATCTGAACAAATTATAGCTGAGAACTTCCCTAACCTGGCGAAAGAAAGAGGCATTCAAGTCCAGGAGGCACAGAGAAACCCCCTCAAAATCAATAAAAATGGGTCAACACTTCTATATGTAATAGTGAAGCTTGTAAATTTCAGAGATAAAGAGAAAATCTTGAAAGAAGCTCAGGACAACAGGTGTTTAACCTACAGGGGTAGGAAGGTAAGGCTAGCAGCAGATGTGTCCACAGAGACCTGGCAGGCCAGAAAGGACTGGCATGATGTATTCAATGTTAAATGGGAAAGATACACAGCCAAGAATACTTTATCCAGAAAGGCTGTCATTCAGAATAGAAGGAGAAATAAAGTTACCAAGACAAACAAAAACTAAAGGAATTTGTAAACACTAAACCAGGTCTGCTAGAAATATTAAAAGGGATCCTTTGAGTGAAGAGAAAGCGCAAAAGTAACAAAGACCACAAAAGAACAGAGATAATCTACAGAAACAGTGACTTTATAGGTAATACAATGGTATTAAATTCATATCTTTCAATAATTACTCTGAATGTAAATGGACTAAATGCTCCAATCAAAAGACATAGGATATCAGATTGTATAAAAACAAACAAGACCCGGGCGCCTGGGTGGCTCAGCGGGTTGGGCCACTGCCTTCGGCTCAGGTCATTGAGTCCCACGTCGGGCTCTCTGCTCGGCAGGGAGACTGCTTCCCTCTCACTTTCCCTGCCTCTTTGCCTACTTGTGATCTTTCTCTATCAAATAAATAAATAAAATCTTAAAAAAAAAAAACAAGACCCATCAAGATGCCATCTACAAGAAGACTAATTTTAGACCCAAAGACTCCTCCAGATTGAAAGTGAGGGGGTGGAAAACAGTTTTCATGCTAATGGACATCAAAAGGAAGCTGGGGTAGCAAACCTTATATCAGAAAAATTAGATTTTAAACCAAAGACTGTAATAAGTGGTGATGAAAGACATTATATCATAATAAAAGAATCTATCCAACAAGAAGATCGATTATAAATATTTATACCCCTAACTTGGGAGCAGCCAAATATATAAACCAATTAATAACAAAATTAAAGAAACACATTGATAATAATACAACAATGATAGGGAACTTTAACACCCCCCACACACAGCTATGGATAGAACATCTAAGCAGAAGATCAACAAGGAAACAAGAGCTATGAATGACACACTGGACTAGGTGGACTTAACAGATATATTCAGAACATTTCATCTTAATTGTCTTTGAAAGAACAAATATAGAGAAAATGTCTATGCTACCCCAAACAATATACACATTCAGTGCAATGCCTATCAAAATACCATCAGCATTTTTCATAGAGCTGGAACAAACAGTCCTAAAATTTGTGTGGAACCAGAAAAGACCCTGAATAGCCAAAGTAATGTTGAAAAAGACAAGCAAAGATGGATGCATCACAATTCCATACTTCAATCTATATTACAAAGCTGAAATCATCAAGACAGTATGGTACTGGCACAAGAACAGACACATAGATCACTGGAACAGAAGAGAAAGCCCAGAAATGGACACTCACCTTTGTGGTCAACCAAACTTTGACAAAGCAGGAAAGAATATCCAAAGGAAAAAAGAGGATCTCCTCAACAAATGGTATTGGGAAAATTGGACAGCCACATTCAGAAAAATGAAACTGGACCACTTTCTTACATCACAAACAAAAATAACTCAAAATGGATGAAAGATCTCAATGTGAGACAGGAATCCATCAAAATCCTAGGGGAGAACACAGGCAGCACCTTTGACCTTGGGTGTTGCAACTTCTTGCTAGACACATCTCCAAAGGCAAGAGAAATAAAAGCAAAAATGAACTATTAGGACTTCATCAAGATGAAAAGCTTTTGCACACCAAAAGAAACAGTCAACAAACTAGAAGGCAGCCTACGGAATGGGAGAAGATACTTGCAAATGTCTTAAGAGAGAAAGAGCTTGTATCAAAAATTTATGAAGATCTTGTGAAAATCAACATCCAAAAAACAAATAATCCAGTCAAGAAATGGGCAGAAGACATGAACAGACATTTCTCCAAAGAAGACCTACAAATGGCCAACAGACATGTGAAAAAATGCTCCACATTACTCAGTGTCAGGGAAATACAAATCAAAACCACAATGAGGGGGCACCTGGGTGGCTCAGTCGGTTTAGTGTCTGCCTTTGGTTCAGGTCATGGTCTCAGGGTCCTGGGATTGAGCCTCACATCAGGCTCCCTGCTGAGCAGGAAGTGTGCTTCTCCCTCTCCCTCTGCAGCTCCTCCTGATTGTGCTCTCTTGCTCTCTCTCTCTCTCTCTCTCTCTGTCAAATAAATAAATGAAATCTTAAAAAAAAACACACACACAGTGAGATACCACCTCACACAGTCAAAATGGCTAAAATTAACAACTCAGGAAACAACAGATATTGGCAAGGATGCAGAGAAAGGGGAACCCTCTTGCAGTGTTGGTGGGAATGCAAACTGGTGCAGCCACCCCAGAAGGTTCCTCAAAAAGTTAAAAATAGAACTATTTTGTGACCCAATAAAATTGCACTACTAGGTATTTACCCACAGGATACAAAAATACTGATTTGAAGGGGCACATGCCCCCCAGTGTTTATAGCAACATTATCAACAATAACCAAATTATGGAAAGAACCCAAACGCCCATCAACTGATGAGTGTATAAAGAAGTTGAAGTATATACACCATGAAATATTACTCAACCATCAAAAATAATAAAATCTTTCATTTGCAATGATGTGGGTGGAGCCAGAGTGTACTATGGTAAATGAAATAAGTCAGTCAGAAAAAGACAAATACCATACAGTTTCACTCACATGTGGAAATTAAGAAACAAAACAGATGAGCATAGAGGAATGGAGAAAAAATGATGAGAGAGAGGGAAGGAAACCATAAAAGATCCTCAACTATAGAGAACAAACAGGGTTGATGGAGGGGAGTTGGGGGCGGTGGGCTAAATGGATGATGTTACTAAGGACACTTGTGATGAGCACTGGGTGTTATGTGTAAGTGATGAGTCACCAAATTCTACAACTGAAACCAATTTTTATGATATATGTTAACTAACTGGAATTTAAATAAAAACTTGAAGTTATAAAAAAAAAAGAGAGAAAGCCAGAAGTAGGTGAGTTATACAGTTAGTTACTACTGACTGACTAAAGCATAATCCCATTGGAAACTCTGGCAACCATAATCCTGTGGGAAACTCTGGCAGCCAGTGTATGAAATAAGCCTCAGAATTATCGTTTTTGAGAATGAAAGGAGCTGGAGTATTTGTCTGCCACCTAGCCAGCAAATAGTTGATAGATGATCTCAGAGTGAGTTCATAATTCCCTCTCATTTCTGGATTGCTCTGTATTAGGGCTATTTCACACGCAGTTGGTAATGCTTTGAGGATAACTGCCAGTTGCAGGCTGGTGTGCATGAAAATGGTAAATGTGGAAAGGATCCAAGGAAAATCTAATCAGATATGACTAGATTATGCAAGAGGGGGAAATGTTTCTTAAAGCAATGAGTGGACTTTTGTAGGTAAACTTTGCTGAGAAGTTCAATAAGATAAGGGCAGAAGTGTCCATTATGTTCAACATGATGACTGTCACTGGTAACCATGAGAGGAGCAGTTTCCCAGTGGTAGGGAAAAAAGAAACAAAAGTAAAGTTGGTGAAATGTGAATGAGAAAAGTCGAAGTATTACCTGGAGACAAAACTCTTAAGAAGTTTAGTGGGAGGAAGGGCAGAGAAATAGAGAGGTTCTTAGAGGATAATACAGAGCCAAGTAAGCATTTTTCAGGGATGTTTTGAAGAATGGGAAATAACAGAGCATGTTTGAAGGCACTTAAGAAGAAACCAGTAGAAAGGGAGAGATTAATATAGAATAGGGAAATGAGACAATGAAAGGGCGTAGTCCTTTGTAGTTGGCAAGAATCAAAATCACATTTGGCAGATCAAGACAGAGAAGGCACACATCCTCAGTTATGTCAAGAGTGAAAGAGAAGATGGATGCAAGGCATACTGGTATAGATGTTGACCATGGTAAAAATAAAAAGTTCAATTTTTAATTTTTTAATTTTTTGCTTTTTGTTTGTTTATTCTTTTTTTTTTTTTTAGATTCCACGTATGAGTGAAGCAATATAAGACTTGTGTTTCTCAGTCTGTTTTATTTCACTTAGCAAAATACCCTCTAAGTCCATCTGTTTTTGTAAAGGCACAATCTCATCCTTTTTATGGCTGCATAATATTTCATTGTGTATATGTACCACATCTTCCTCATCCATTTGTCTGTTGGTGGACCCTTGAGTTGCTTCCACATCTTGGCTATTGTGAAGAATGTTACAATAAACATAGGGGTGCATATATCTTTTCATACTAGTGTTTTCATTTTCTTTGGATAAATACCCAGTAGTAGAATTATTAACTTATATAGTATTTCTATTTTTAATTTTTTTGAGGAACTCCATACTGTTTTCCACAGTTTCTATGCTAATTTACATTCCTACCAACAGTGCACAAGGGTTCTTTTTCTCCACATCCTTGCCAACGTTTGTTATTTCTTGTCTCTTATTTTAGCCACTCTGACAGGTGTAAGGTGATATCTTTCTTTAAGTTTATTTGTTTATTTGAGATAGATATAGATACAGATAGAATGAGAGGAAAGAGAGA
>NW_027666398.1:0-96256 GCF_963455335.1 Martes martes | reverse complement strand
AAAGCCAGGAATCATTTAGGGGACCCTCAGCACACTGCAGCACACACAAGTGCCTCCTGCACAGTTCCCTTCTCCCGCTTCCCAACTATCCACTATCAACTCACTGAATCCTCGAAAACAAGCCTGCAGGGAGTTTATGGATGAGGAAGGTCACTGAGGCACCCGTTTCGCTGTCCGTGGCAGAGTGGAAGGACGAGGGATTCCACCCAGAAACACTTGTCTCAGACCCAAGTAACCCAGTCCTATCACTCGTTAAAGGAAGCTGACAAGTCGGCTCTACTAACTTAACATGCTTGAGAGAATTTAGACTGTGGCCTTGGCAGTGAGGTTAACCCATTATCTTGTTCTAACCTGTTCAACACCTTGGACCTGCTACAGAACGGAGACTAGAATACTTCTCCTACTAGAATGCAACCCCACTTAGAAGGACCACATCAGATCCAGCTCTGCAGGCCATGTCTCAAGTCGCAGCAGGCAAAACCAGTTGTCAGTCCTCGTTCACCTTCCGAGTGTACTGAGTAGTCTGCAGTTCAAGGATGTGATTCTGTTCACTTAACAGAGTGCCTGGGTGCAGGCTTTTCGTGCCATGGGTCCGCAAATGGGAAGGGCACGGGACTCAGAATCAAGAGTCCTGGGGGCTGGCTCCAGCTTTGCACGGCCGGGTTGAACAGCTGAATACTTACCGTTCCGCTTTATAGCTAAGGACCCCAGTGTCAGCTCTGTTCCCCCTTTTTTGTGCTGTTCTGCCAATGATGCTTATAATGAAAACTAGGGCCACAGAAAAGAAATGAAAATCATCAGCTGAGCTACCTCCCTTCAACTGCCAGGAAAAATTCCATAAGATGGCTTTGACAAGGTCCCGAGAGGAATGCCTCTTGGTGGGACTCATCCATCGCTAGGGAATGGTCTGAAGCTTTGAAGGCCAGTTTCATGTCCAGGTCACGGCCACAGCACCAAGAAGCAGGCCTGTGGGAAGCCTACGCTGCCTCTGGCTCCACTGAAGGCCACATGACTGAGCCACGGTCCACATCCAACAGCCAGAGCCAGTGGTGGGGGTTTGACCTGACATACAATCCAAAGAGCAACCTGCTCCTCGGGCATGAAACTGACTCTTTCCTTGGAATCTGATCTCTGACCCGGGAAATACTTGAGAAGAAGGGAGTTCAAGAGGGACTGACAGGTCAGGTACGGAGGGTGGCCAGAGTGACCACGCGAAAGAAAGGCCAGGGTGGGGGCGGGGAGGCAGTGATGGATTTTTGCCAAGATGAAGGGAAGCTGGACAGCAAGTGCTGCAGAGAAGAGATACACTCCAGGAGAGCGGAGTGGAGGTGTCACCACCGACATAAAGACGAGCAGAGAGTCACACGGACCACATGATCCATGGTGGAGCTGCCTCGGGACTTTCTAGCCCTTGCCACAAATCCACTTTTTCTGGAGATGATTTAATAATCTCTAGCCCTCAACTGCCACAGGCTGAACCGCTGGCGGGGTCCCTGTGAAGGCTGGGAATACAGTGTGCACAGTTCAGCACAAAGCTACACTTCTAACGGAAAAAACAAACTTGAAAAGGGCCCAACGTCTCTTCGGCGTGGACCACCTGCCAGGCGCGCTATATTTCCCCATCTCAGCATTTCTCACAACCCCATTCTGCCCACCAGCACCCCTCCCCACCATGGCTACAGTCTCGTTTCACCAGAGGGAGCTGGCTCAGAAACTCAGGTAAAATCGCTCTCACTGTGAATGGCGCGGCTGGGAAAGGAGCTCTGCTTGGTCTGGCTCCCAGATCCTCCTGCTAACACAGTAGACCACGTGACCTCAGCCCGGCAGGAGCAGGGACTCGGCGGCGGACTCTCAGCTGGACCAGGCCAGTGGTCCACCCGTAGGCCAATGTCTGCTGGTGGCATCAAAATCTCCTGACACTTTATGAACATGTCCATTCCCAGGCTCCAACCCCAAAGGTAGAGATTCAGAAGGTCTGGGCAAAGCCTGGGAATCTGCACTTTGCAGGCGAATGAAAGGTACTTCAAGACTTCTAAAATCTGCCCCCCACAATTCCTGAATATTGTAAATAGAGAAAAAAAACAGTTTGAAATACGAGTCGGTAAAACAAAAGCTGTACAAAGCTGTACAAAGAAAGGCAAATACAGCTCTAAAGGAACTTATAACAAAAGTGGGAAAGATCTTAATTGGAAAGATAACAATACAGTATACACCATGAACTATTTAAAGTCTAGAAAAATGGAGCGTGGGAGGGGGCAGTATCCAGAACGTCCCCTCTTCCTTCCTGTTGCACACATGCTTCCAGATAGAAAGAGAAAGAAAGAGAAGTAGAAACGGGGATTCTCTCTGGCCTTTGCTTTGGGAACCCCAGTTAAGGACCAGATGACCAAGGCTTTCACTGCAGTAGGAAAGCAGCATGAAGGTCAGGTTCAGCTCTTGCGATCACACAGATCTGGATTCTGTCCCCGCTCCACCACGTACTCTCTGTGTGACCTCGGACCCTGTCTGAGCTCAGTTCTTCATCTGTAATACAGAGATAATAATACTCACCTTCAAGCCAGTTTCAAAGATTCGGTGACATAAAAATTGTAATATGTGCCTAACCAGGGTGGGACATCTCAGCCTTCAAAGGGTGACAGGGAACCTAACAGAAACCAATCCAATCATATACTAAGAATACTGATGGATCAACCTTTCCATTTATCCTGTGCACGGATCCCTTTGATCTGCTCCCTTGGATCCATTCTCCATCCTTCTCTGGCCTCATCTGTGCACCAGGTTATCTCCTTCTCAACTACATCACCTGTACTCCCTTCACTGTCTTGTGGTTGGGTCTGGCCAATGAAAGGTCCAAAAGGAGATGAGACAATGCTCCCCGTCCCCCCTCCCTACCACCCCTAACTGGGGCCACATTTCTGACAATGCTTTCATCTGGCCAAGCCTACAGTGTCTGTTGAGCAGCTCTTCCTCCACAATTGTAGGTATCACTGGCATCTAGTAACACAACTGCCTCCCTCAGCCCCTTCAGCCTAGGGGTAACAGCTCCTCCCTGCGGTTGCTCATCTCTGGGCTCCTCAGTATCTCTTGTCAATTACCTGAAATCCACCCACACCACTATAAATAGTCACATCATAAAAATCTCCTGAATTATCTGAATGGGATTCCATCTTCTGCCAGAACCTAATATGATTCATCCTCCTTGCTGACAAACTGCTTTCTCTCAAGTGTGCCCCATGCTCCCAGTGGCCATTTTTGAGCCTAATGATTCTGTCCGTCCTTTCATCTGACCCAAGCTGAAGCAAAGACATTTTTCTCCTGATGACGTTGGAACTGAACTAGAAGGGATGGCTTCTTATATACAGAGGAACCATAATCCCAGGAGCTGAGAGGTAACCACATTTTTCCTACCACATGGCCTGAGAAACCGCAGGTCAGTCTGAAGAGAGGCAAGAAAAAGCAGAGGTGTAAAAAGCAGCAGAGATGAGCAAGGGAGAGCCTGAAGATGACCCTGAATCCCTAGAATAACACTCACAACCTTCTAAAGCATACTTTTTCTGCTTGAGTGAGTTTGTTGGTTACCATTACTAGCAACTGAGTGCTGAACATACGTTGTGAGGTTAATTTCAACTGCTTCCAGGTCACCTCTGTGGCTCAACTGGTTGAGTGTCTGCCTTTGGCTCAGGTCATGATCCCTTGAAAGACCTGCCTTACAAGTCCCACATCAGGCTCCTTGCTCAGCAGAGAGCCTGCTTCTCCCTCCGCCTGCTGCTCCCCCTGCTTGTGCACATGCACTCTCTCTCTCGCTCTCTCCCTGACAAATAAATAAAATCTTTAAAAAATAATAATTTCAACTGCTTCTAACCACCACCAAACCAAGAAGAAATATCCCTGAAATAGTAAAGGAATCAAAAGATGAAAGGAAAGGGATGACAGAAGCTAAAACTGACCCTACTGCACCAAAGGTAAAAAGTAAAACAAACAAACAAAAACACAAATAGGTCTACAGATACAAGAAAGAACAGAATTCCAGGGAGGTACTGTATAAGGTGCACTTCCGGCACTCAAAGACCAACAAAACAAAAGTTGAGGTGATTTTAGAATTGAGTCAGTGGAAACCCCAAGGGAAGCTTAATCACCTGCCTTCTGACCTTTATTCAGATGGTGTTAATGCTATTTCTCTCCTCCATAAATATAGCAAATTTGTAGCCAGCACTAATAGTCCTTACAGAGAGATTTCTTTAAAGTCAGTTACTCTGGGGTTTCCCGGGTAGCTCAGTTGGTTAAGTGTCTGCCTTGGGCTCATGCCATGATCCTGGGGTCCTGGGAAAGAGTCCTGCATCGCGGGCTCCCTGCTCGGTGGGAAGCTTGCTTCTCCCTCTCTCTCTGCCTGCTGCTCCTATGCTTGTGTTCTCTCTCTTTCTCTGTCAGATAAATAAATAAAATCTTTAAAAAAAAAAAAAAGTCAGGTACTCTGCATGGCTCCATGATACACCGAGGAGAGCATTTACCAACAACTGTGGCCCTAATATTAGGTTCATGGCACGGATCAGATAGAGATTTAACTTTAAAAATAAAAAGAGTGTCCAACTGACCTCCCTTTTAAGACCTGCCTTACTCAATCAACGTCACTGAGTACCTACTAATCACTGGACACTGACTAGGTTTTAAAGGGACCAAATGACAGATTATTTACCTCCCAAGACCCATGAGGAAGGAGTGACTGAGCCTCCAAACCTCCAAACCCTCTAGGATCAGGCATCTAGCCACCTCAGCAACCTGATCTCCCACCACTACCCCCAGCCCACCCCTGTGGCTTCACACCTCCTCCACCTGAGAGCCTGCAGATTCAGCAACTCTTCCTCCAGGAAGGCTCAAGTCTATTTAATGCTTAAGCATGCTGAGCGCTCATTTCAAATGTAATTTCCTTAGGGCCGCTTTCCCTGACTTCCTGGACTAGATCAGGTCCCTGACTACTTCTTCGTTCACAGCCATCAGTACAATTTTACATACAAGCATACAAATAGATCTACAATTTCTGTCTCTTCCTTCAAGCATGGGAACTATATAAGGGCAGGATCCTTCTCATCCCTTGAGCCTAGCTTAGTTCTAGGTCGAATGAATGAATACGGAGTCCTGAAAACACAAAGGAGGGACAACTGACATGGATTTAAGGGAGCAATTCCACCTCCTTAGGGAAGACTTCGGAGCATCACAGTCCCCAATATTATATAGCTCCTCTGACCTCCACTAACTATATCACTCCCTTAGCATATATGTTACATTCCATTGTCTTAACTTTATTCATCTTTGAAATAATAAAGAAATCAATGGCTGATGGAAAGGGGATGCCAGAAGCTGAATTTGACCATACTCCACTGTATGTGAAAAGTAAAACACAAAATGATTAGGCCTCTACCGGCAAGAACAGGATTCTGGTCAGGCTTCACCAAGACGTCTGGTGATGTCTCTAACCTGGGTAGGTTACAAACAAGAAGGACACACTTGGCTTTCCTTGGTAGCTCATTACACCCAACATTCTCCAGTCTCGCTCGGGAGTGGTCTTGACTCCAAGAGCTGAAAACTGACCACAGATCTCAATATAGTTACAGCTGCCTCTAAGGATCTTAATAATCCACTGCAGAACTAAGTGCCACTGGCTGTAGAGCTGCTTTTTAAACATTCTTCCCTCTTTATTTGTAAGGGGGAATATATGTAATATATTTATTTATATTTCCAAAGCGCTTTCCCCTCACTGCCTTCTCTCCCTGTGCTTCCCAACCACGAGGTAAGGAACAGCGGGCCAGAAGCCTCCGGCCAAACCCCGTTTCCTAGCACAGAAAAGTGAGACTCGGCCCAGTGATGCGACTCCCGAAAGCTGAAAAGACGGCCCTGGGGGCGGTGCTCCCTCGCTAAGAAAAGGCCTCAGGGACTGCCTTCCCACCCAGGTTTGGAACCTTGTAGATGCGGCAGGTTTCAAGTACGCACACAGCCCTAAGTGCACCCTCGCCGTGGGATCCTAAAGAGACTCCCGTTGCCGGCTTCGGGCTGCAAACGCCGGCCGCAGAGCTAATGACCAGGTAAACCCAGCACGCCGCCTGGCCGCCTCCTCCCGAGGGAACCGAGGGCGCGCCATCCCCCGCAATGCCAGGGGGACCCGGGGCTGACGCCGCGGCTCAGCTACCTGAACGCCGTGCACGATATACACCTTCTCAGCCTCGCTCAGCGTTACGGACGCCATGCTGCCGAGCCGCTCCGCTCGCCACACGTCATCTGCTCGCGTCGCCCCGGCGCGGACAGCGCCCCCCCCCACGCGCCCTGCGTCATCAACCTGCGCGGCGGCCGCTCCTGCAGCCACCGCCGCTGCCGCTACCGCCGGCAGCTCGATGGGCTTCTCCTGCGCGCCGCCCCGTGTCTGGACGAGTCCAGGAAGCCGCGGCGCCTCGTGCCGGGGAGCCATCGCTGCAGCCCGAGGCCGGGTCCCGGGTCGGGGGCTGCAAGGGGAGGCGACGGCGGCGGCGGCGAGAGCCCCACCGGGGGCCTGGGACTGGGAAACTGCCTCCGGCTTCACGGTCAGTTGGGAGGGGGAACTGGGGTTGAGTGAAAAGGCTGGGGTGAGGCCAGAGGCGCGGGCCGGGGCCGGAGCTTAGGACTTGTAGTGGGAGAGGCGCGCGTCGCAGTTTGCTCAGAGCCGGAGTTGAAGTAGCAGAGCGAGTGTGTGTGTGTATGTGCGTGTGTGTGTGTGTGTGTGAGAGAGAGAGAGAGAGAGAGAGGAGAGACCTGAGAGAGAGAGAAAGGACCTGAAAGAGAGACCGACCGACCCCGAGCGAGGGGAGGCGGATGTCATGATTGGCCTGAGGGGCTGTCTCCTTGCTCTCCTCCCCTCTTCCCCCCACCCCCATCCCTCCGTCCTGCATTTCCTTAGTCCCTAGGATGCGTGAAAAGAAGAGGCGGTGAAGCCCTCTTTACTTCGTTCTGGGTGGGGAGGGTCCTGGCCGGGAGTGAGTGCCCAGTAGTCCCGGGGCGTCCTCACTCCACCCCAAGGATTCCATCCCTGCCCACTCTCTCAGGGGCTGACCAGACGCTGACCCAGAACCTTGCAGGATTCCCCCTTGCCCCAGGTGGTCGCCGGAGCATTATCCCAAAGAGAGGAGGGGGCAGACTCTTGGTAGCTGGTGCTGGCCAGGGGCACAGTGTCCAGGCATCCCCAGTGCTTCCAAGCGATGGCTGGAAGCCTCGGCTTGATGTGTGGTCGCTGGGAGTTGTAGACAGCTGCCCCGGGAGAAAAAAAAAAAAAATCCCAGCCCTGGCCCTGGCCAAGTTGGAGTATGGGCCTTGGATATCCAGAAGGGATACCCACAAGGTGAATATAGGGTCACTGCAGGAGCCCAATAAGGCAAGGCAAGATAAGGTATGGTACAGATTTTAAAGAGGTCATGTGGATAAATGGGGGAAAGTTAACCCAGAGTGACTGAAGCAAGGGTGTCTGATGACTTTTCCAAATGTCCCTCTTTTAAGGAGCCTCCCTGTTCTGTAAAGTGAAAATACAGTAACCCTTGACAGCTTGATCATCTGAAGAATGTACTTCTTTGCTAGTAGCTTCGATACTGTCTCATAGGTGACTATTGAGAGCTTACTATGGATGGGCTTTGGGCCAACTTTGGAACACTAAGACAAATAAAACACGACTTCTGCCCAGAGTAGCTCCCCAGGCAGAGGAAAAGGCTCTAGGGTCAACATAACCACAGAACATGGTTAAGAACTACAATGGTGGCACCCATGAATACAGTGGGATTAGGGAGGTGGGTCAGAGGAGGGTACAGGGAAGAAGAATATACCTGCCCATATTCTTAAGCTGTAAACTGCTGGGTTCCAAAATAAATGATCACTTAGTGCACTGGACATGAGTTGCTTCTTATGTCTCCATAGTTCTCTTATAGGTGTACCTACAGGGAAGACATCCTGCAGGGTTGGACTTGGCCCTCCAGGGAGACTGGGAGAGGTGAAGCCGGAAGGCTTTTCTTCCGAATGAAAGCACAGGTGCCCCACCTGTTGGGGCACGTAGGAATCTTTGTGTGGTCGGACACCTGGTTTCTACGTGAGGAGCTTTGTGATGAGACAATAAGGCACTGCTGATGTTAGAAATGATATTCTGTTCTAGAGATTGCTCAGAAAGTAAAGACCCTGAACATGGAGTTTTAGTAGCTAGATAACTAAGAGAATTGTAGATTTAAAAAGTGGCAGCAAATGGACAGATCAGAAAAGACAGAAAGAGTCTGAGTTGGATATCATGGAATCATCTTTATATAAAGATCTTTCAATATGTCTTTGAAAATATAGAACACAAACTTGAACCATTCCCCTGACAACTGACTAAAGGTTCCTTGCTGGAGAAGAGTTGGCAGTATTTGCTAAATAATTTTATGAATGATGTCTGACATGTTAGGCTAAGTAGGTCTGAGAGGTGTAAACAGCCAAATGTTTATTTTCAGTTCTCTACTAAAACAATGACACGTTCAGTAACTGTTACATATCAATGCTGCCAGAACATTTTTTATCATGTTTGTTGTGATAATGCATTACACATTTTTAAAACTGATAAATTCGGAGTTCTTTTTTGGTTTATTGAAGCAAGTCAAAGAAGGCATGTTAGCCAGAAAATCAAGAAGCCGAGAATAACACCTTAGTCTATAAAACCAGCATGTTTTTCTATCGTCAGATTCTTTGGGGCGGGGTGGGTGGGCTATGTTTTGTAAGTCTGTCCATTCTGAACCTCTTACTATGTAAATTTTATTTAACATTAACTTACATAGTGTTTATTAGGTGCCGAGCTGTTCTAAAGCACTTTACAATGATTAACTGATTCAGTCCTCACAAGAGCCCTATGAGGCAAGTACTGTTATCCCTATTTTACAGATTGGGAAGCTGAGGTGCAGAGACATTGATTGTCTTGATCAAGGTCACAGGTCACATGACTAAAAAGTGCCGGAGCTGGGATTTGAGACCAGGCAATAACTCCCATACCTGCACTCCTAACCATCCCCTTATGCGGTCTCCCCACCAGACTACACTTCATTTGCCCGAGTATTCGGCGAAGGAGGCCTGTTTAGTTATGGAATTGTTAACTGCTCTGTAGGCTGTAGTTAGTTTTGATTCCAAAAGCAGGGAGTCTGTTCAACCATAAATTCACATCCCTTGACTCCTTCTTCTAAAGGAATGTCAAACATGGTGCGGAGGGGACGCTCGCTATGTCTGTTTCAGCCTCCCCTTTCAGATAAGGGAAAAGGTTACATACAAGCCAAGTGGAGCTTAACTCAGAGTAGCTGAGAAGAGCCCTCAACAACAGAGAAGGCTGTTGGATCTGGGACGGATGATGGAGCGAGACATGGAGACCCCGATGCCAACCATGTGCCTTACTCCCAAAATAGACATCTAGAAGCTCTTCAAACAGGAAGTATTTGTTTGCATGCCTGTGAGTGTCTAGTGTTCTCGTGGACTCAAAGAGATGGGAAGCTGAAAACACACCTGCCTAAAAGGAGTTGAGGATTTGCTGTAGCTCGAGAGCCCAGGCACTCGAACTAGTACATAAACAAGACAGTGAAATAAAGTGCCCAATTGAGCCAGTGTGGTAATTAGACGTGAGGCCGACCTGTAATAAGGTGCTAATTGTGCAGGCCAGGCATCAAGGATGAGAGGTAAAGAGCTGCTATTAGCCACTAGCAGACAACAATGACATTACAGAGGTGAAATAAATCTGTCCCACCTAACCTTGGTTAATTAAAGCAGTAAAAGCCAGTTACAGAAGAGCTTGGGGCAATGCTGAGTCCGCGGTGCTGAAGTTGCAGGGATTTCTTAAAAGACCAGCAGGGGAACATCTTCCCAGGCTCAAAGAGAGGCAGCCAAGTGCCAGGCCTTTACCTTTGCATTTTCACAATTAGCCCAGAACTGCAGAAAAGCAAATGCGAGTAACTTATTTTCCCTATGGATCTGTTTCCTTTAAACACTTCGATTTGTGCTGCCTGTGCCGTGTCTGAAGAAACACTCGATATAAATAATCTGTCAGTCATGCAGGCAGGTCTGTGGCTGTGTTGCTTTTCCAGACATTACAACTCTTAATTACAGTGGCAGAAAAACTGATAGGACTCCATCGGTAAAGCTTATTCTCATATAGAGGAATGGTGTTCGTGTGTGTTTCCTTTTGAGAAGGTAGCAGGGTGCTTCTCACATCTTTCATTAGGGCATGTGTGAACAAAGGGTGGGGGGGGGTCACATATTCTGATTAGCAAGTCTGGAAATACTTAAACACGTGTACCCATGCTCATAGCCCCAGAATCTGGATAGAAATGGAGGAGTGAAGTCGGGATATTGACCTGCTTGGGGGGAAGGGGAGAAGCAAATGCCACACTGCCTCTAGTTTCTTCTTGTGTTTGCATGTTTTTAATCACTTGCCTTCCTCTTTGGAAGCAGATTTCCAGAGACAAATAGCCAGGTTATTCCTGGCTCTCAACTGTGAAGGTAAGAAGTCTTCAGTTCCCTGTCCCACCCGATTCAGTTATCCATCCAAGAAATGCCAGGAAATACCAGGAAAACTCCATCTTTTCATAGTCTCCTCCAAACTGTAAGCTTCCTGGTATGTAGAAACTTGGCAATTGAACTCTGGATGTTTCCGGGCTACCTGAGACATGAATTTCTCCTGGTCAGGATCTGTGGGGACAGAATTCCTTTGGGTGGGATAAATATCTCACCTTAGAAAAATAAGCCTAGTGGGACAGATGCAGTTCTGGCCACAGTTCTGTTGCAGCAACTTCTAACGTGGCTGTGGACAAAGTGTACATTTCTAAACTGAGAAATAGCAGCAAAAAAAATCTAGAAAGGCAAGATGATTGGGAAGATAATGATCTTTTGGTACAAAGACTACTGGGTGTCTATTCCAGTGATCTGGGCTTTGCCACAGATCAGTTTTTGTGATTTTTTAAGAGCAAATCTCTTAACTGTTCTAAGCCTCCTCTTACCCTAAAATGTGTATCTTACCAAGATGGTAAAGCTCAGAACCAATCATGGATACACGTCCTGCTTCACTTTTAAAGATTTCTCTCGTACCACTTAGTAATATTTGATGCATTTTGGTAGTGCTTTTTCCACTCTGGGAAAAAAAAAAAGTGAATTAACAAAAGGAAATGATAATTGTTTGGAAAACTGAGCATGCTCAGGAAAATGCCTAACAGTTATTGGTGGATTTCTTTATATGAAGAAAGAACGGGGAAAGGAAGTTAAGGGATGCTTTTGGTAAACATATAAAAATCCAAGAAATTAACAAAATATTGAATTTGTTCCTGAGAACAGAGGATTCAGAATCTCAACCCTGCCGGGGATCTCGGCATGCGGCTCAGTCTTCCCTCGTCTTAGAGTTGAGGCCACCAAGGTCCAGGGAGGGCAACTCTTTGGCCAGAAATCAGGTGGTAGTGGCCACAGTAAGGGGAGTAGAATTGTGGCCTCCTGACCCCGAGCCAGTCTGTTTTAACTTAGCACTGGCCTCCCTTCTGTCTCCGAAGCCCTCGATCGATGTGAGAGAGCCTGTCCACAGGCTGTGGATGTGGACAGCTGTTTCCTTGGTCCCAGGGTCTTCCCAAGGCTCCATTCTGGTGTGGCACCTACAGGTGCCGGGGATGAAAGGCATCAGCAGGGATCTAAAGCTGTATGGCTTCCCTTCTTGCTCCCAGTGCCATTGCAGTAACTGGTTCTCTTGCTCTCCCCTTGATCTTAGATCCTTCCAAGGGCCTTCTGCTTTTAGTCCCTAAAAAAGCCAAATGCTTGCCTGGGTGATGTCACAGTGGCTGCATGTCTGCCCATGGCACAATGTGGGGGCAGGTGCCATTTTCAGCACCTCGGGTGGGACCTTTTGCTGGTTGGTCTCTGCCTAGCATGGGTGGGCTCTCTCTCCGAAAAAGCAGCGTGGTGGAACTTAGCCCCCCAAGAAGCATTCTCCAACAGAAGCAGATTTTAGGGACTCAGTCCTAGGGTGACTGTCCCCGCTGAAGTTTCACATACCTCCTGCTTCCTAGGTTAAGGCAGGATTAGTCCTTCCAAATGTTGGCTGGTGTTCAGCCAGGGCCCCATCTTAGAGGACAGAATGCTTAAGTTCAGGCCTGTGGCCCGTGAATGCTGCCACACATGACCCATCCACTAGCACCATCTCCACAGAACCATGTGTGGGCAAGAGAGCCAAACAGTAAGTAACCCAAGGTCATGGCGGAGGCACCGGCCCACCTTTCCCTTTGTTTTCTGGTTATGGGGCAAAATTAGTGGTTGCAGTGAGGAGTAAAAAGCAGGCTCTGGAATGAGAGCAGTCTGGGGAATGTACCCTCTCCACTGCTTCTTTAGAGTATGAGCTTAGGCAAATCTCTCCATGCCTAGTTTCCCTTCTCCAAAAGGGCATGGGAAAGCCAGGGTTTATATCTACAAGGTAGAACAGAAGTGAAGAGCAAAGAGAAGACGTGTCTAGTGCACAGCCCAGTGTCTGCGGGGTAGTAGATACCCAGGAAGAACTGGGGCCCCACTCTTAGATTCAGCATGCCCCCCACTGTGGCAGGAGCCAGGCAGAAGGCCCAGCTGGGAACCTACCCTCCCAGAGGCCAGTGGACCCGATTAGAACAGGTTCACGGACTGTGAGAGTAACACACTCACTGAAAAGACAAGCAGTGTTGTTGAAGGCAGCTGGGTTGGTGATACATTGTTGCCCTTGGAAAGATTTTGTTGCTGGGTTGCAGACTTCTGGAATGCAGGGAGATGGCTGCACAAGCCTGCGGCGGATACGGTCTGATAAACTGAGGGGGGGTAGTCACCTCTCTAACCGTTTTATGGACCTTCAGCTCGCTCCTAGAGCTTCATTTCTGTACTCATCTAGTTTGGATGAGGGCAGGTAATCCTTGCTGGTCTCTTTCTCAAAGGCTGAGTGTTTGAGGCCCAGCATGCGTAAGGTAGTCTGGGGGGCCGTGTCGTGATCCGTTGAAGAGACAGCTGCCAGAAGTCAGTCAAATAGCACAGAGAAGAAAGAAAAAAAAATTTTTTTTAAAGAACAGGTACAGTAGGCTTCCGGGAGCTAGTGGAAGGAATGTCTGTTTAGAGTCCATTTCTTGGGTTGTTTTTTTTGTTTGTTTTTTTGTTTTTTTTTTTTTCTTTCTTGGGTTTTTTCAAAAGAAGTCACGAATCTTAGAGATCCAATCCTTCCCAGTCACTTTAGAGATGAAGCCATCAAAGCGAAGCTGAAGTGACTTTTCCTGGGGTCCGTGAACTGAACTGTGTGAGGGAGTAGGAAACAGAACTCATGTTTCCTGCTTGGTCATTCCTCCCCTCCCCCTCTGGGAAAAGAAAGAAAGTCATGTGCTGTGCTCAGACTGTGGTCTATGGTGGCAGGCAGAGCTGGTTTTGAGTCCTGGCCTTAGCACTCCCTTGCTCTGTATGACCTTGGGAGTCTTACCCAAGACTTCTGCATCTCACTGGGTTGAGGTGTAAGAAGGTTGAGGTGCTGGATTTTTGTAAGAACTACAATGAGCTGCATTATCGAAGTCCTCAGTCATCATAGGCATTTGGTTCATGTTGGTGCCCATCTCCATTCCTGGAGACAGCGCTGCATGTTTTGTCTAAAACTTTTAGACAGAGTCACAGACAGACTTGGATTTCTTCATCTATGGAACAGAAGGACTTTGGCTCAAATCTAATAGATGGTCTTAAAGGTTTCTTCCAGCTCTAAAATTCTGACCCAGATGGTGACTTTTTTTAACCAGTTCATGGTACACATACATGGTCCTGTTTTAAAGTCTCATTAATTTTCCTCATTGTTACAACGTATAAAGTACACCTGTAGAAGGGGAAAGTAGACTGTTCCCCAAATGGGTGTAGTTTCTACGGATTCCCGATGTTTATGACCTGTATTATGGCATCCTCCGTGTGGATGTGATATAGGAAAGACGTTAGGGTTCCAAGCCAAGGGCCAAAAAAGAATTCTAAGACGTCTTTGGTGCAAACAGGTGGTTTTATTTAAAGCAAGGGGATAGACTGGGGGCATAAAGAGCCGCCCCCGGGGTCATGAGGAGTAGCCCATCATATACTTTCAAGGTGGGAGGGCATTAGGGATAGTGTAAACCTCCCAGGTATTTTGGAAACAAGGTTTCCAGGCTCCTCCGGGGCCTAGGTGTTGTTAGGAGAGGTCATTTATTGTTGTTTAGTAGAAACTCGGTCACAGACCCTTCAGATGTATATGGGTGGGTCATATGCTTGGGATGATTGCCAGCATGTATCTGATAAAGGAAATTTCCGAAGGAATTTTTGTGTTAAAGTAAACTTACAGAATGCTGGGGATTGGGCTAAGATCAAGATGCCTTTTGCGCTTAGCAGAGTATCAATATTGAGGCAGTTGGGTCCCTGAAGGAAGGTCACTCTGCCTGTTTCAAGGACTTGTCAGTGGGCTGTAGGCAGTAAGGAATTAATAATTCCTATTCTGCCTTTCTGTCCCACATCAGGTGTGTGGGGGTTTTTTTGTTTTTTTGTTTTTTTTTAGTAGATTTAGAAAGTCAGGAGGTGATGATCTGGCCACTTGTGGTACAGTAGTCCATTGTGATAAGTAAGAGAACTGTTAGTATCCATTAGCTGTCCAAATCCCAGACTTCATTCTGAGATGCAGGCCTAGTTTTAAGAAGTCTGAGCGTGCACATGAGTCTGTTTTATAAGAAGGTTAGGAGGCCAGAAGGAAAATTTAACTTACAACCCCTATCTGGTTTTCTCGGTGAACTTTATTGTTTATAGGGTTTGGTTTGGGAGTGTGATGTTTTACTTTTTTACTTTTTTTTTTTTAGTGTTTTTTTTTTTGTTTGTTTAAAGATTTTATTTATTTATTTGACAGACAGAGATCACAAGTAGGCAGAGAAGCAGCAGAGAGAGAGGAGGAAGCAGGCTCCCTGCTGAGCAGAGAGCCTGATGCGGGGCTCAATCCCAGGATCCTGGGATCATGACCTGAGCCGAAGGCAGAGACTTTAACCCACTGAGCCACCCAGGTGCCCCTTTTTTTAGTGTTTTATTGAAGGTTAAGTGTGTCAGAAGACAAGAGACGGGCAGAGCAGGATAGGATCCTCCCTCGGAGAGTGGTGTAGACTTGTTGGTAAAGATCTTCTAGAACAAGCCAGGGCATTCTGCCTGCCTGGACGCCTTCCTTGGCTGGCAGGTTGTGATGCAGATGATAAAGCACCTTTCCTTTGAACCACACCCTTACCTTTTAGAAGAGAAAGTTCAGTGACTTATTCTTTTTTTTTTTAAATGAAATATTTCAAACATAGTGATTCATGGTTCATTCTTTTTTTCTCTGAGAACCCTCTAAAAATGCATATAAAATTTACAATCCTTTTGGATCCTTACACAAATTAAATTAAGAGAATTGTAACTCAGATAAATTGGTTTTCTACTTCAGATACCTTTCTAAAGCTTCTAGGGCATGGACCATTTATTTATCTTTGAAGTTTTAGGGCTGCCTTTTGAATGCTTTTAAGTCTATCGCTCTGCAATGTGAGAAGTTCTAAAAGTGGCAAACATTGTATTTTTGAGACAGTAGGATTTAAACCATAGAAGGTTATTTTTTTTCTTTTATTCTTTATTTCTTTTCAGTGTTCCAGAATTCATTGTTTATTCACCACACCCAGTGCTCCATGCAATACTTGCCCTCCATAATACCCACCACCAGGCTCACCCAACCCCCAATCCTGCTCCCTTCCAAAACCCTCAGTTTGTTTCTCAGAGCCCACAGTCTCTCAGGGTTCATCTCCCCCTCCAAATTCCCCCAACTCACTTCTCTCCATCTCCCCGTCTCCTCTGTTAAACCATAGAAGGTTATTGATGTACTCGTTAAGATGAATTTTAATTGAGAAAAAGGATGCAGGTACCGGAAAAGATGCTGCCTTCTTTCAGGGGAGCTTTTCAGTGATTGTATAAGGGTAGACTGAGTTCTTTAACTATAGTAAAAATTGGTTTAGGTGAGAATTCAATGTTTAGGGCAAGTTCAAGAAGATACCAGATGCCCTCCCCACCACCCCGCCCCCAGCAGCAATTCAGCACAATACTAGATTTATTACAATGTTAGCTACTCACCTGAAACAGATGCTGACCTATGTTAAAAAGCCACCGATTTAAGGGTTTCTACTGCCTTGCTGAGGTTCATGACGTCGGCTAAGGAGTTGATGAAATGGAGTTGAACTATAGATGAACAATACGTTCCTCCTAGTAGGGAGGGACCCAGAAAGTTGAATCCTTAAAAAAATTATTTTGGAGTATTTGGATGACCCTTCTCTCTAAGTCAAGGGAAAATAATCCTTGTTTGGAGTTTATTCAGCCCGTCTG
This sequence comes from Martes martes, assembly GCF_963455335.1. Taxonomy (NCBI): domain Eukaryota; kingdom Metazoa; phylum Chordata; class Mammalia; order Carnivora; family Mustelidae; genus Martes; species Martes martes. The sequence goes on along the minus strand of NW_027666398.1, from coordinate 79,876 downwards.
TAAACAGATATTTCATACAGGTTGTGTGTGTTAATGCTACTTTAATCTATACAGTCCCCAAAACCTACTTCAGTGCTGTGTGTGAATGCGTGTGTGGATGTGAGAATGTGAGTGGGTGTGGTGTCTCAGGAAAGTAATCCTCAGAAAGTACTTTGAGACGCTTTTGCGGATTTTAGATCTAGCTGAACTAATCCGGGACTTCTGGATAGCATCTTATGTCATGAAAGTCAGTGAAGTTGGCAGTCTCAGAAGACCTGTGCTTCCTGGGACACTTGCTCGATGGACAACTCGGGGGGAGGATGGGGGGGTGGTTCTAATACATCGAATACAGAACTTGTATGTTTTATGGGATGGCTTTGACCCTTGCGCATAAAGCCTGGGCTTTGGGTCAGTTTTGTTAGGGCAGGTGATGGATTTATAAGAATTTGCCCCTCATTCAACAAATGATGAGTAACTATAGGTACTGCATCTGGACTCTTGCCATCACCAATGGCCAGCACTTGGCTGGGCATCCAGCCTAGCCAGCCTGCTGATGGACCACAGTGGGATGGGACCAGGGAGCTTGATGGTAGCGAAGCCCTTTCAGACCCCTTTGTATTGCTCAGCCGTGGATAGGCAGTGTGGAAATTGAGTCACGAGTGCGTACCACAGAGCCAGCCCAGTACCCAACATCCTGGGCTTATAGGACCGCGGACTGCATTTCACTGGATACATTTGTGTCCACCTGTCTGGGTTACTGGAAGAACACACTTGTGGTCAGGTGTGATGAAGCTTGTGAGTTATAGATCTGGAGGCAATTCGGGTGGGGGGGGTTGTTTTTGCATTTGTTTTAGAAAATTTATCACCACTTTCAGTCACTTCTCAGTTTTTTGCTTCTGAAATTCTAGAGGGGAGGACTAGATGATTTCCTTAGAATTCCCACATGCTGGGATAGCCCAGAGCTCAGAAGGTCATTCTGACACCACGCTGCATGCTCCTTATCATCTGGATCGCTCTGGGAGCTCCAGACGAGCTCCTTTGAGCTCCAGAACTCCTCCCGCACCAAGAATCCTCCTGTGACTTCCTTACCCCCAGGGCTTAGTCCCTTCGCCTTTCTGGGCCTCATTGTGCACCTCTACGAGGTAAAAGAATAATGACTTTGGGCATGGATTAGTCACATACGAAAAAGCCAACTCTTTTTTTTTTTAAGATTTTATTTATTTATTTGAGAGAGATAGACATAGCGAGAGAGGAAAACAAGCAAGGGGAGTGGGAGAGGGAGAAGCAGGCTTCCCACTGAGCAGAGAGCCCGATGTGGGGCTCGATCCCAGAACCCTGGGATCGTGACCTGAGCCGAAGGCAGACGCTTATTGCCTGAGCCACCCAGGCATCCCAAAGCCAACTCTTCTTAATGCTCTAGAGCTGTTGGCCAAAACAGTACAACATAGGATAACTATAATTAAATTTGCCAAGCGATCATTGTTTTCGATCTATCTTTGGAAACAAAATGGAAGAGGAACAGAAAACCCAGTTCCACCCAGCTGGAACTCTGGCCTGTTGCCTCAGTGTCTCCCCAGCTTGTTGGCCTCTGGTGGACTCCAAGACCTGCCGTGTGTCTCATCTTGTCCTGTCTATCAGTGCCAGAGCAATCATACCGTAGCATGACGACGGCCCAACTAGTTTCCTCAGAGACTGGGGTGCCTCCCTGGTACCTCCAGGGTGAAGTCCCAACTCACCTCGAAGCTCAAGGCCTTGTAAAACATAGCCTTCATAACATAACCCCACCTTAAACTTCATTTCCACTTAGCGCCCCCCCCCACTTCCTGTTCCCAGCATAACCTGTGTAGGCGCATGCTCACGCACACAGCCCCGGACATGCAGCCCCCACAAACTGTGTCACCACTCTCCCTGCCTTTGAGTGGAACGCTTCACCTCGCTCCGTGCCCTGCTCAGATCCTCTCCCTTTAAATGCCCTGGCCGTGGGGAAGTCTATTGATCTCACTTCTGGACTTTGGGGGTTTTGGGGGGGTGGGCATTACTGTTTGTCTCTCCATTGTGCTATTCATTAGAAACCTATGTGTTAGGGTCATTGTGGGATAGGTCTGTCTGATTTCTGCATCCATTCGCTCAAGAAATAAAGATGTGAGCACATACTCCTGCCAGATACCAGGCTCCAAGGCCAAACAAAATGGGACTTGCTGGTTAGTAGAACAAAGCAAGTAAGACTAGTCTGAGCAGATTGGGAGTTGGGAGAGGGGAACGGCAGGGCCTGTACTGGGCAGCACACACGCATTCCCTTGTGAGTGAGCCCCCCACACAGTTCCTTACACTTAGTGGCTGCTCCGGAAGTATGTTTTTGAATTGAACTGAACTGAAGGTGGGAGAATTTAGAGAGTCAACAGGGCAAGGGAATGGGGTGAAAGGTGTGGGACGCAGGGAGGACTGGAGAAGGCCGCCTCCTCAGAGGTGTGAGCTGGTGGGCAGGATTAAAGGTCCCTGGACCCACCAGCCTCCTTGTCTGCACAACCCAGAGGCCTGAGCAAACAATACTGCCCAACGCTTCAAGCAAGGGACTCGTGGGGAGTCGGACATAGGCAAAGAGCCACTCCTCAACCCCAATGATTGGAGTTTCCCTAATTCAAAATAGAAAAGGAAAAAAAGGTCAACATTTGCTTCTCCTAATGTGGTCATTAGGGGCAGAGTAAAGGGAAGGTGCGCTGTTTGTTCAAGGTGAGGTTTTCCCCATACTTGTCAGATTTCCAGTCAGCTAATTTAAGGAACAGATCCTTAATCGAAAGCTACTTCCATTGCTCGAGTAGCCTTGGGGTTAAGCAAACTCTTTATCTCAGTGTGCCTTGACTGGTTTTGAGCAGGATATTTTGAAACTCTAAAGTGTGGGTTGGAATGTGAACTTGAGTTCAGTACTTGGTGTCTGACTCTGCCGAGGGTGCCCTTGTCTGAGTGCTGGCCCGGATCACAGGTTTTCCCTCACCAGTGAGGGGAGAACAGAGCTCCTCTATACACTCTTTGGTCCCACATTGTTTGAAGATGGAACATTCTGGTTGCTTAAATAAGAGTCACAGTCCACTTACTTCACAGTCCTACTTGGTGCTCCCTCCACCATCTAGGATATGTCCGAACCCCTGAAAGGAAGCAGACAGGGCCTCCAGGGGTGGGCCTGGAATCACAAGGCTCTGGCATTTGTGTAACAAACACACAGTAAATGGCTGCTATGTGCCAGGCCCTGGGCTAACAAAAAGACAGGGCTTCCAGCCCACAGGAACCTTTTGCTGGGACTAGGCCAGCCTAAAGGCCTATTACCTAAAATGAGTACCCTTCTTTTACAAACAAATAAAACTAAACCGGGTTTAGTTTTATTTGTTTTCCAGCCCACAGCCAATTAGTGGTCATAAATGGAGAGTTTGTCAGGGGGATTGGTAACTGTAGACACAGAAATGATAGTAGCCAGGAATGGAAGAGGAAGACAAAGAACCTGACAAAGGAGATATTGGAATTGGAATTCTAATAGTCTGAACAGGCCAGCTGGTGTGAGGCCAAGAGCTCAGTATGTCTCCACAACTCCTGAGGACTTCATTCCCTGATCCACTCCAGTAATTGATGTTCCAGTAATAACTAAATCATTCCAAAGAAATGGATGGTTATTGTACTTAAGACAGGAGCAGGTATAGTATCTTTTTCTTTGGTCTGTTTTTTATTTTACTTCCGTGTTTTATTTTTCATTTCCACTTTAACCAACAGAATGGTCAAAATGAGTATCTGCTCCGGGACAAGCCAGAGTTACTGGGAAATTTACTTACGTGGAAGGGTCTGTTCCTCAAGTTGTTGCCATGTGTACAATCAAGAATGAGTAATTGAGGGGCGCCTGGGTGGCTCAGTGGGTTAAAGCCTCTGCCTTCAACTCAGGTCATGATCCCAGAGTCCTGGGATCGAGCCCTGCATCGGGCTCTCTGCTCAGCGGGGAGCCTGCTTCCTCCTATCTCTCCGCCTACTGTGATCTCTGTATGTCAAATAAATAAATAAAATCTTTAAAAAAAAAAAAAAAAAGAATGAGTAATTGAAAAGAGGATACAGTCAGCTGGTCTGAATATACTAGGAGCCTAAATGTAATCGCTGGAAATACCTACACAGGAGCAGTGCTCTGAAATTTATTTTCAGTGATGATCCATTTCAGAAAACCACACAGAACCCTTTGATGGACTGCCCAGGTTTCAGGGAGATGACCGTTGGGCTGTAGATGACAGGAGGTTATGCTGCCACAGACATGGGTGGGGCGGGGTGAGTTGTAACCACCCATGTCTGTCACACTGAGCTGTTCTGGAGGGAAAGCTGGAGCTAAGACAGATCTCACTTACCTGGTGGATAACAACCACCTCGAACTGTGGGTCAGCGAACTTCTGTATAAAGCTAGAGAGAGTGGGGGCGCCTGGCTGGCTCAGTCAGTGGAGCAGGCGACTCCTGATCTCAGGGTCATGAGTTTGAGCCCCACACTGGGTGTAGAGATGACTTAAATAAAAAAAATAAATCTTAAAGGAAAAAACACTAGAGACTAAGTAGGCTTTTTAGGCTTGCTGGTCATAGGGCCTCAGCAGAACGGCTCAGCTGTGCCATTGTAATGCAAAAAGCAGACGGAGCCCACACGTCTTTGAATCTCGTGACTGTGGTCCAGGGAAACGATGTGGTTAGTACTCACAGACCTGTATGGCGGCAGGAAAACCTGCGAGAATGCTTGCCTGCGGAAGTTGTCGATACACTGAGCGTTCATCAGCTCTGGAATCATTGTGGGATTTCATGGGATTTCAGCTTTTCATTTGTTGGCTTTTGGTTGAACGGAGCTTAGGATGTTAGAATCTGCTGGGCCCGGGTCCAGTCGCAGATACCCCTGTCTGCAGGCTCCTGCTGTCTTTCCATTCGGTGCCTCACAAGGGCATCCGTGTATACTTCATGCCTCTAGGTTGTGGCCGGCGGCACCACTCGCCGTTGTCTTGTGGCGAGCACAAAGTTGCTTTATTCGAAGATTCTGGTTGACAGCCTGTGCGAAACCACTGCTTTTACTCTCCTTGGGGTGGTTATTCCATACGTCATGACTCCCCGTCCCTTGGCTCCCAGCACGGTGTACCCAGCGTGTGATAGTCACGCTCTTTGTGGAGTCATACTGCCTTTCAGCCATTAATTCTCCACCATCCTGGGGAGGGGAGGCCCCAGCCTTGTTCTTTCATTATGAACCTCTGCAACTGTGGACCCCGAATGTCCATCATTTTGAGGAGCGGTGACTGCTCTGCCCGCTCAGCTTTCTGGACACGTCCTGCCTCGTCATGACTGCAGCATACTCGGTCCAGAGGCTCGCTCCGTGCTGGGGCTGAGGGCAGGGGAGGAAGGAGGCCAAAGGGTGAGGAAAGCCACAACCACTGAAGGTTTGCTCGTGCCCGGTAGAGCCCCGGCCTCCAGAAAAACACGCAGAGCCAGCGCCGCCTGTGAATGGTTTCCGCTGCTCCGAAGTGCCTGGAGTTCTCAGGGGCCCAAAGATGTCACTTGCGGTGCCATAGACCACACCGGTGGCCTCTCCGTGGCGCCGGCATCTGGGGCGAGCCTGCCAACAGCACAGTTTCTCAGTGAGAAACCGGCCTGGTGATGCAACGGGCCGCCACACATCCCGTAAGGAATCAGAGGAGGGAAATGTGTACTTGCTGCGTCTTGCGGCACATGCTGTGGACAGATCGACTTTATTATCGATCCTGAGTTATTTCATTAAATAATGTCTCCAGGGACACAGGCTGCAGCTGTTGGGAAGAAGGGGCGTGTTGCTCAGCCCGTGTTTTGGAACGAACGGATGTCTTTCCTAGAGAGAATGTGCCACGTGTGTGGGGCCCGTGGTGTGTGGGCCCTTACGGTCTGCGGCGTTCATCAGGAGCACCTGCAGCTCCCTTGGGCCTCACACCAGCCCTGGGGGCAGGGGTGCTGGGGCTGCAAGGGGGTGTCTCCGCAGGTGAAGGCACAAAGCCTCATGACGCCTCAGTCGGGTGCAGAAACACCTTTGGACCCATTGTCCAACGTTCTGCACTTGACCCCATCACCTGCGAGGAGGGCAGAACTCAGGGAGTCTCTGATTGCTGGAAAATCAGCTCTCTGGGTCATAGGACTGAGAAACCTGTTTGGTTTCAAGAACCTTCCCTCTCCTGGTGATTGTTTTTGCCTTTACCATTAGCTAATGCAGTAGTAAGTGAGAAGGTCTTCATGGTTGCTGCTTAACCCTCGTCCTAGGTCACCAGGTCCTTTCCTCCTCCTCATCCCTGTTAACCCCAGACAGCCTTCAACACCAGCCTCTGGGTTTGTCCTTGGCACAGAGGCAGCAGTGTTCACGCTGAAGAGAGTTTTCCCAGAGGGTTTGGTGCTCTGTGCCCCGTCTTGTCTTTTAAGTCACAACTGGATCATGTTTTTTGACACCGTCCTCCCAGTAGATCCCATCCCTTGTAAACAGAGAGACGTGAGTTCTGGCCCCACTTCTGAGTTGGTATCTTGTGTGTGCAGCTACAGCTACAGCTGACCTTGGGGGAGGCATTTGCCCTTGGAAGGCTCCCTTTGCATATCTGTCATGTGAAGGCTTTGGGCAAGGCAGCCATATTTCGCAAAGGCTAAGTTAACTCTCGGAAGGAAGTAAGGAAGAGAACTTACTTTTCTTTTCTTTTTTTTTTTTTTTTTTTTTTTAAGTAAACTCTACACCCAGTGTGGGGCTCGAACTCATGACCCCAAGATCAAGAGTCACGTGTTCTTCCAACTAAGCCAGCCAGGTGTCCCAAGAGCTCACATTTTATTTTTTATCATTTCTTTATTTGAGAGAGAACAAGCTTGAGTTGGGGGGGAAGGGGGAGAGGGAGAGGAAGAAGCAGGCTCCCCACTGAACAGGGAGCCCAATGTGGGGCTCGATCCCAGGACCCTGGGATCATGACCTGAGCTGAAGGCAGACGCCTAACCCACTGAACCACCCAGGTGTCCCCCATAGCTCACTTTAGAAAGGTGATTTTGTCAAGTCTCCTTGATAACAAGACACCACCAATTTTCTGGGTCCTTTCTTCTCTCTTCCAGATGCCAGTATGGACAGAATAGCTTATGATGCTTCTCCCCACCCACCACTTCCGAGACATTGAGCGGAAGCCAGAATACCTCCAGCCGGAGAAGTGTGTCCCACCTCCCCACCCCGGTCCTGTGGGAACCATGTGGTTTATCCGCGACGGCTGTGGCATTGCCTGTGCCATTGTCACCTGGTTTCTGGTCCTCTATGCGGAGTTTGTGGTCCTCTTTGTCATGCTGATTCCATCCCGAGACTACGTGTACAGCATCATCAACGGAATCGTGTTCAACTTGCTGGCCTTCTTGGCCCTGGCTTCCCACTGCCGGGCCATGCTGACGGACCCCGTGAGTATGTCTGGGCCTGTTTTAACCAGCCCACACTCTCCTCCTCTGGCCCTGGCATGGCCACAGCCTGCATGTTTCCCCGGACCTTGGGAGTGTGGAGAACAGGAGGGCAGGGCTGGGGTGGGAGAGTGAACTCGGGCCCCCCGAGGGGACACCATCTGTGCCACAGCCTCTCCGTCTTGGTAGGAGGATCCTGTATGTACACTGGCGTATGCATGCATGGAGCCTGCTACAGGAGGGGTTTGGCCCACGGGGATACCTAGCCTCTCGTTCGTTTGAAAGGCACAGTCAGATAACCGTGGAGACTAGGGACAGATTAGCAGAGTGGAAAGCATGGTGGGGGGGGGTGCAGTGGGTCAGGGCAGGGTTTCCCAGGGAAGACAGGACTGCAGCGAGGTACTCTGGAAATTAAAGCCATATCCAGTTCCAGGAACTTGCACGGAAATGGCCTTCACTTTGGGCAAGGCTCATCTTTTCCTGAAAAGCTGGACAAGCCTGTTTCAGGCAGCAGCAAGTGCCTCTTGGTGCATATCTGTGGGTAAAGCAGTGGTGTTCTGCCTGATGCCTTAGTTGAATATAGCAGGCTGTGCCAGGGGCTATTGGGTGTCATGCACCCCAGTAGTAAGCTCTCCGTTCCTGGTCATTGTCTCCCACGGGAGAAGCGAGAGTACGTGATCTGATGAAGACCTCCTGTGGCTCTGTTCGTTTGAGTGCGTAGGACAAGTATGTTTAAATTAAGAGAGGGAAAGTCCCGCTACTGGCCATGGCATTGGCCACCCAGACCGTTTTTGTGAGCCCCAGGGAGGGCAAAACAGAGACACTGGGCCCTGCTCATTCCCTCCTCGATGGGCTCCATTTCCTGCCGGTTCAGGCGGTGAGTTGTTAATCCATCCCGAGAGAGAGCCGCTTTCCTGGCTCGAGTCCACCTCAGCAGCCAGTCCAGGTAGTACCTCTTCTCCTGCATGTGCTGGCACCATTAATGGGGTCCTCGATCAGCCGGGCCCTGAAGGGCCAGGCGTACAGGCCCCCACCCCGCCACTATCTGAAAAGGAGAGTGTTCCTGTGAAACCTTTCCTAAGCCGTAAACGGCAACAAGCAAACAAGCAATTCACATTTTGTAAAAGCAAACATCCTCTTCAGATGTCTTCCTGTTGGCTGAAACAGTTACTGAAGTGGGTCTTTTGTCAAAGCAAAGTGATGTAACATGAACGTCAGGGACGGGGGCACCCATACATGGTTCCAACCAGCGTGCCCTCTGTCTGGAAAAGACAGGTGAGGCCAGCCCGGGGCGACAGAGGCTGTGGCAGGGGCAGGCCTGGGTTGCTGGGGCAAAACAAGGGAGGGGGCACGGACCAGTGTAGACGACGAGGACGGCTGCTGGCTGGCATGGCCGGCCAGTTGTTGCGAGAGCAGCGTCTTTTGGCAGGGGAAGTGGCAGGTGGTGGGCCAGGAAGACACTGACGGCGGGCCAGGCGGAGAGAGCAGCGGGCACACAGGCGTGTTGTCTCTCGAGGCACCCGGGAGCTGCATGGGATGGTGGGACCTAAGGAGGAGAATGGGTTTGGGTGGCAGTTGGATGAGGAGAGGCAGTCTAGAGTCCCTGAGGATTTTGAGTAAAAGTGTCATTTTACGGGGATCATGCTGGCAGCCCTGAGGAAGAGCCCTGGGGGCCCTGATGAGCGGGACAAAGTAAATGGCGTGCTCATTGATGGCCTTCTCCATGAGAGGGCCTTTCCGGACAATGGTGACAGCTGTGAGCAAGACAGACCAGAATCCCTGCCTCCTTGGAGCTCACGCCTTAGCGCAGAGGGTCAGACAGCTAAGATGTGAGCCAATGAACAAGGTGATTTCAAACATCGATAAGTATTTTAAGGACTGTCGAAGAGTGTGATCGGGTGATGTGGTGGTGACTTTCTGGGGCACAGGGGGGGCCTACCTTAGGGATCTGAGAAGGGCAATGAGCGGAGCCCTTGAAGCTGAGGCCTAAATGGCACGGAGCTGTGAGTCAGGCCAATGAAGCCCTGAAGGCACAGCCTTCTGGGAAGGGGAGAGAGTAGTTGCAAAGGCCCAGAGGTGGGCACGCACTTGGCATATTTGGGGAGCAAGACTAAAACCAGGGTGATTGCCACATGGTCAGTGGGAGCAAGAGGAGCTGGATAGGATGGCAGAAGCCGGATCATGCGGGGCCTCAAGGGCCTCATGAGAGCTTGGCTCTTCGTTCTCACGCAGTGGGAAGCCATCGAAGAGGCATGACATGACCTGGTTTTTTGTTTTGTTTTGTTTTGTTTTAATTTTTTTAAATTTATTTATTTGACAGAGATCACAAGTAGGCAGAGAGGCAGGCGGGGGGGGGAGCAGGGGGAAGCAGGCTTCCCGCCGAGCAGAGAGCCCGATGCAGGGCTCAATCCCAGGACCCTGAGATCATGACCTGAGCCGAAGGCAGAGAAGCTCAACCCACTGAGCCACACAGGCGCCCCCATGACCTCATTTTTAAAAAGACAGTGCGTTGTGCTTGCAACGAGGGTTTGAGGTGGAGCAGAGACCCAAGAGGACTGGAGGGATGGCAGTGGTCCACACATGGCATGGTTGGTGGCTGAGACCAAATTGGGAGCAGTGAAGCTGGACAGAACTGTTGGATTTGGAGTGTATTTTAAGCCACTAATTCTCAAACCGGGCTGCACATTAGAATCCCTTAGGGAGCTTTGAAGAAGTACGGATGTCTGGGTCCCATCCCCAGAGATTCTGCTCTGATTGGTTTGGGGCAGGGCCCTGGGTATCGGGGTGTTCTAAACTCCCAGGCGTCCTCTGTGTTCAGCGAGGTCTGAGAACCACTCTTCCGAAGGGCTGACAGAACGGAGAGGGACTGGAGAGTGTGCCTTTGAGCGTCTTGGCCTGAGCAGCTAGGGCATTGCTCGTGCGTTTATTAAACGGGAGAGTCGAGGAGAACGGATTTTGGAGGGAAGTCAAGGCTTCTGTTCTGGCCAACTGTGTCTGTATTACACGTAAGCAGAGATGACAGGTGGGCAGTAGAGAGCCAGGTTTAGGGCCGGTGGAGGGTCAGGATCAGACAGCTTCGTGCGGCGTCACTGGTGTCTAGAAGGCACCTGAGTCAGGGAACTGGATATCAGGAGGACAATGGTGGGAAGGCTCTGGCCTGGCATTCCAGCTGCCCCCACACCACGCGTCCTTTTCCCCTATGTTGACTCGAGTGGCCTCTCTGGGGTCTCCTGCATTTGGATGATTTGGATGATTCTCACAGCTTCCCATTGCTAGTGAGTAAACCATAGACTGTACCCCAGACACCAGCCAGCTTCCCATCGGTGTGTTTTGCTGGTGGCCCCAAAGAAAACTGGGCCCCCAAATGAAGCATCTGTCAGATATCTAGCATTACTAGTAAGGGGAGCAACTCCAGACCTGTCCTAAAGGCGTGCCCCGCCTCGGGCTCTCCAGCTACCTGTTTTTCCTCTTTCCCAGCACACTGAAGTGTTATGCAAAACCCAGTCCTATGCAAAACCAAGCCCTCTCTGGAGAGAGGTGGGAGGCCCTGGGGCAGCATGGGGAGCCTCCAACTCACACTGAAAACAGATCAAATTGGGGGTTCCTTATTAACAGTGCAGGATGGGTGTGTTTTTAGGAAGGTGCCAATGCAGAGTCCTAAGGAGCTCCCTAACAGGATTATAATGTTTTGTATCTCAGGAATTCATGTTGCCTATAGTTCTCAAACTATCTCTGTGGGTTATAAACAACATATAACAATGTATGCATTGTTTGTCATTTGGGTTTGTTAGTATTACTAGGTTATATTAAAAAAAAAAAAAGAAGAAGAAGAAGAAGAATCTCTTCTAGTCTCCTCCACGTAGTTGCTAGACCCCTTCCAGCTTTGAAATCTTACCGCGGTTGGACCATCAGAACAACTGTAACCACCCACAGCTTTCTGGACCGGTTAGCAGTCATTCCCCCACTGCAGTGGGAAACTGGTCTGTGCAGAGCTTGAGCGGGAGAGGGAAGAGGGAAATGGCTCACAAATGGAGATGAAGCTCCCGTGGGAAGTGGGGTCAAAGGGATGGGCCTGGAAGGAGAGGGAAGGGAGCCAAAAGGGCCTCACTTGGAGGAGGGGGGGGGCAGCTGGCCTAGAGGTGGCATGGTGTGGGCAGACCCCAAGGCAGACCACGATCAGGTCTCGGGTGCGCTCGCCTTGCTTACACTGAGGGTGTGTCATGTCAGGGAGCTCTCTGTGTTCCCAAAACACCTCAGAGCTCTGGAGGGAGCTCTGACCACCCGGAGGAGGCAGCCTCTTGAAAACAAACCAGGCTTAAAGACATATTAGTACCCATCTCCCTCCCCACCCCAGCCCCAGCGTCACCACTTCTTCCCTTCACAGACACATTTTAATTCCTCATCCTGTGAGCTTCCTCAGAAATTTAAAATTTAAATCTGAAATTTTAAATCTAAAATTTAGATCTGGGACATCTGTCTGTCTCCCAGAAGCTGCTAAAGCTGAGAGGCCTAGCTTGTCCCGTTTTGCCCTGGCTGCCAGGAAGCTCAAAGCCAAGCCGCTGTGCATTCGTAATAATCGTATAAACCCTTCTGATCACATACTGACCAATCACTTACTAACTCATGACCGGAAATGATCCCAAATCTGAGGTTTGACAAAAGGAGGCATATAAATCGATTTAACCACATTGTTAAGGAAAAGAAAATCCATCTGTCTGCCTGCCCCACTGCCCCTCCCTCCCTATGAATCCCATCTTGTGAACACCTTGCCCTACATGGACTTTACATGATGGTCTCAGACCACTGCAGGCCTCTATCTCAGTCTTGCCTGCCAGAACTCATCCACGTGCAGCTGGTGTTCCCTTCTGGAGCCGCCGTGACCTCATTGATTACACACTGTGCACAGAGTCGGTTAGCAAGTATTTACTCGGGCCGGCAGCGTGGCAGCATGGCGGCAGGCCTCCAGAACACAGAGGCGGGATGGCCCTGGGGCCTCCCACAGCATGCCGGGCGAGAGGCCAGCGCTGGGTGCAGCAAGAGGTCCTAACCAGTTCCCCCACAGCAGGTCAGTTGCCTCGGGGGTCATTCTCCCTTGTGCCAGGCAGCTTCTCATACCTGCCACTGAGCAACTTAGAAACACCAACTGAAAAATCATTTTGGCTCCAGAGAGAGGAGAGTGACCCATTTGGGGATTACCTACTTCCCACCTTTCTGCAGAGGAGACAGGTGGCCTGTGACACAGGCCTGGGACTGGTCACGGTGTCCCTGGCAGAGCTGATTAAGGGAGGGTTTCTGCCCGGACAGCAGGTGCACTCATTCCTCAATCCCAGGAGCAGAGAGCCCGATTTGTGGCTTGATCCCAGGACCCTGGGTTCATGACGCGAGCCAAAGGCAGACGCTTAACGACTGAGCCACCCAGCCCCCCCCCCCCCGTTTCAGTCTTAATGTTAGCGTGCTGATATAGTTGCTGGCAGGAGAATGATATTATCACATCAAGGCAACTATAAAAAACCTCTTCAATCAGCATCTCATAAATACCTAAGTTGTCTTCTGATAGAGACAAGGGTTCTAGACTGGGATTTTCTGGGTCCAAATCCTGGTTCTGCTACCTGTTAGCCATATAATCTTGGGAAGTCGCTTGATTTCTCTGCTTTAGTTACCTCATCTGTAAAATGGGGAATAACATAGTCTCTGCCTCATAGGTTTATTGGCAGAATTAACCAAGAGGATACAATAAAGCGCTTGGAACTATGCCTGGCGTAGGAGCACTCAGATGTCTGTTGTATCGTCGTTATCCTTCAGCTTGGGTTTATTGAAAACATGCTCCTTGCCAGGCCCTGGGCCGTGCGCTGGGCTGCAAATTGAAAGACATCGTCTCTGTCATCCAGGAATTTACAGCCGTGCACGATCAGTGTGTACTTAAATGATAGGTGTTACAAGACAAAAACAGGCCCAGGCAGCAAAGGCCAAGTGAGGGCTTCTGTCTTGGGTGCGGCCCAGGGCCATGAGGAAAAAGCAGAGGAAGATCCCAGGGTGAGTTTTGGTTCCAGTGCAAGAGGCAAGCAGGTGCCTGGCAGGCTGGGGGGAGGTGCTGACGTGGGGTCCCTGGGGGCCCAGGAAGAAGACTTGGAGGGCACAGTGCCTTTGGGAAACTGCAGGGAGTCCGCAGGGATGGGGGGTGGGGGGGCGGCACTGGATCAGTGGTCCAGGGCTGGCTTGAGGCAGCCCTGCACAGGCCTCACCCAGGAGCTCGGACGCTGGGCCCCAGGGGAGGCTCTGCGAAGCCTGGGAAGGTGCCCAGGCAGGGAGAACAACATGGCTGGATTCCCATTTTAGAAAGTTTACTCTGGGAAATAGTAAAGGAGAATGGACAGAGGTGGGAGATGCTCTAACCCCTGGGGCACGTGAGGATGGGTCAGAACGAAGACCACGACAGCAGCGTGGAGGGGAGGACATGGGATTTGAGGCAGAGTTTGGGGCCAGTATGTAGGGTAGAGGGTTCAGAGAGCTAGGGATGGCTGCCGGATTTCTACACTGAATGCACGGTAACCAGATGTCCCACAGGCCAGGGAAGGGAGAGTAGAAGCAGGGGTTCGGGGAGAAAGGAACAGATTCACTTCTTACATGGTGAATTTGGAGGATTGGTTTTCTTTGGCTTTAAAGCCTCTTGAACAACCAGGTGGAGATGTCTGCAGCTTGAAAAGAGGCCTGAGTTAGAGCCCGGGTTTGAGCATCACCACTGGGGGTGACAGGGAGGACTGTCGGTGGCAGGGCGTGGGGGAGGTGCAGAATGAGCAGGGAGAGGGCCAGAAGGGATCCCTGAGGAGCACTGGGGTCCAAGGTGGGCAGCATCCCAAGGGAAGGCAAGGGCCCCAGGCCCAGAGGCAGGTGAACACCCAGAGGGAGCAGAGCAGCCTCAGGAAAGAATGACGGAAGGGACTGGATGGTCACAGGAGATCCGAGGAAGATGAGGGCTTAGAACTGACCTTTGGGGTTGGTCATGGGGAATTGCTCAGTGACCTGGCGAGAGGCATCCCTGGTGTGGAGATGCCCAGTGCTGGAGAGCAGTGAACTATAGTAAGGGAGAGGTAGCAGAGACGGAAGTGTGCATGACCTCGAGAAGCTCAGGTGTGAGGGGAGGGAGAGCCCGAAGTGTGCACACAACACAGGCGAGAAGCTTTGAGGTAAAAGTCTGCAGCACCTGAAGGATTAGCTGGGACCCTCACCTTCCCAGCTGGTGGTTTACTCAAGCAGACTTGGTTTCTCTGAAATAGGAAAGGAACTAGGTAGGGGTCCAAGGAAGGTACTGGAAGTTTGGGCTAGGCACTGAGGGGAATGGTTGCCAGAACCATATCACACCTCGCTGCCCCAGATTTAAAACAGATGCCGCTATGGGGCCAAATGCATATTTTAGAAACCTAGGAGCATTATGCACTTACAAATTCTTTAGTGTTTTCAGCTTGCTGTGCACAGAGAAAAGACTGGAAGAATATCCTCCAGCATGTTAATTACACGGATCTACAGGTGGTGAAGTCAAAGGATGGGTTTTCCTTTTCAATTTCCTCATCTCTATATTTTTGTAAGTCACGAACAAGGATTACCGTGGCAATGAGGAAAGAAGCATTGCGACGTTGTGGTCTGCCAGGCTACAGTGACACGGAAGCTTCAAGGCCTCCCCGCAAGATGCTAAGAATGGGGGGTAGGCGGTTCTCAGTGGTGCCAGCGCGACAGCACTGGCAGAAACGTCTCAGCAGGGCTTCCAACTCCCTGCCGTCTGTCCAGAACTGTACCGAACAAAATTCCTGACCGTGAACTAATAACAGGAAATTCTGAAATCTTTGGAGATAAGCAGAGAAGAGAATATGCTTTTTAGAAAGAGGAAGAAAGAAAGAGACAGACGTTTGAACCAGAGGCAGGGAAGGGCCTGTGTCAGGGTCTGGTCGGTCTCAGGGACTGGCCCAGCTGGTCTCTGGCTCTGAGAGGCGGATTCACGAGACGGACGGGCACACTGCTGTATGATGTCTTCCCTCGTGGTCTGGAACAGCAGGCAATAATGAGGGTACCAAATGAGGGCTCCAGTGGCCCTTTGTGGTGTTGGGATTCCCTCCTGTAGCCCTTTCTGTGCGGCCTCCCAAGGTTTACAGCAAGTTCTGGTGGCTGGGACCTTAAAAATTGGATGTGGTGAGAGGACAACGTGAACCTTCATTTAGGATAACTCAGCCCCCTTGCTTTATCTCCTTGGGCCAGTGATGTTCCTCGGGGCTTTGCCTTTGTAGGTAAGACAAGAGTGACATCCAGCTGCAGTTTTATGGCCTCAGGATCCATAAAAGGTCCCACGATTGCCCAAACTCAGTGACTTTTTACATTAAAAGGAATTAATGTGGCCCTCTGGGCTTCTGTGGGGCCTTCTCTGCCTGGGCCAGTACCCTTCCCAGTCCCCCTTTAAAATCCACTCCTCTGGGTGGTCAGGGCCCTGCCTTGCCTTTGGAAAGACTTCCAGACCCTGCCCTTCTCTGGTGCCTCTAGGCAGGGCCCCAGATATCCCCCGATGAGATGGTCATTGCCTTTTAATTATAAAATTCAGGAAAGCTGGTCATATTCCTGCTTTGGGTATCTCCTTCCCAGGTTGTATTTTTTCGCTCGTATTTTTAGTGAGTTTCTAATTGCAAATGCCATGTGTTCTTATTAGGACGTTTTAAGAAATATGGTTCAGAAAGTACATATTACCTGTGATCCTACTCTGTGAGATAACTATTAATAATTTTGCAGGTGTCTTTGTGTTTTATACACACCGTTGACCCCTGAACAACATGAGTTTGAGTTGCACAGGTCCACATATACACGAATCTTTTTTTTTTTATAAATGCAGTCCAGTACTATGAGTTTGTTTTCCTTATAATTTTCTTAACATTTTCTTTCCTCTAGCTTACTTTATTGTAAGTCAATACTTTATTGTACAGTATATAATATGTATAACATACAACATACTTGTGAATTGACTGCTTACCTTATTGATATTCTGGTCAGCGGTGGGCTATTAGTAATTAAGTTTTGGGGGAGTCATAAGCTAAATGTGGGTGTGTCAGCAAGGGCCCCTAACCCCTCCATTGTTCAAGTGTCTAACTATGTGTCAACTCTGTACCAGCATGTCTTACATGCCATATACTGTTTAGAAATCTACATTTGGGGGAGTCTGCTTCTCCCTCTGACCCTCCCTCTTCTCCTGCTCTCTCTCTCTCTCTCTCATTCTCTCTCTCAAATAAATAAGTAAAATCTTAAAAAAAAAATCTACATTTGCCTTCAACAATCTGTCACAGACGTTCTCCGCATTAATAGCTGTATACTTTTATAGCATGTTTGATGTCAGGAGATGTATCCTGAAAGGCGTTATACATACCACAGAGTCCTTGCCTACCAAGTTTGTTTGATTTTAGAATTTTTATCTTAGGGACTGAGGGTAGCTCAGTCGGCTAAGCGTCTGCCTTCAGCTCAGGTCATGATCCCAGGGTCTTGGGAGTCCCGAGTTGGCTTCCCTCCTCAGCGGGGAGCTTGCTTCTCCCTCTGCCCTGCCCCCTGCTTGTGCTCTCCCCACTCCAATAAATAAGTAAGATCTTAAAAAAAAAAAAAAAGAAAGAAAATTTTTATCTTAGGCTTTTCCGGTACCTGACTGCATTTTGCAGACCAGATTTTTTTTCTACTTTTTTGAATGTTTAGAAAAAATGTTACTGATGGTTAAAGGGTATAAAAGATAACATGATGGTATGATGATAACGATGTCTTCACTCCTCTCCAGTCTCATAAATAAAACATCATAAAGACAGTTGAACCTCTTTGTATTCCCCCCAACCCCACCCCACTTCATTCCTCTCCCAGCCTCCCCACCACCATGGAGGTGATGGTTACCCTGAATCACGTGTAGTTTTCAGCATTTTTGGTGCCCACAGTGTCCAGGTGCCAGGATCCACGTTTCTAGACATTTCTTCTCGGGACCACATCTCTGTCCCACTCAAAATCCTGAGCCTCCACCAATGCGAAGAGCGTTCCTGTGGACGAGCAGTCCTTTGGATTTTCTCATGTCCTGTTTGTTGCCCCGTCTCCCTCAGACAGACCAGTGGAGATGCGCGGCACTGTTCCTAGTGAAGTCAGTCCCGTGCTGCCCATTTCAGGCGTGAGCAGGTCCTTTATGAGACAGGAAAGCGCAGGTGATAGCAGATAAAGAACTGGTGACAGGGGTCAGCAGGGCAAAGTTGGGGAGCCCAGCAGAGAGCCACAGGAGGGATGGGGTGACAGGGAGGAGAGGGGAGCACTCTTTGCCTCCCCAGAGAGGCACCCCAGGGCCACTTTGAGACAAATTGAAAATCTTCCCATAATCGAACTGGGATACTGAATCTTTTTTCTGCTGCCAGGAAGACACCCCCCTCCCCCATGCCCTCTTGCTCCGGCTCTCCTGTGCTACCCGGCACCCCCTGCACAGGCCAGTTCTGGCCACTGCTTGGACTGTCTCCCTTCCCAGCTGCCTCTCTCCTGCTGCAGCCGCCTGGATCCTCCTGGCCTTCCCGGGTCCCCACAGCCCTCCTGCCTCCCCCAGCTCCTGTTGCTGTGGTGGCCATGCCTTCCACTAGGTGCCTCCTTGCTGTGTCGGGGTGCCTGGGGGCCCGCCCCACCCGCTGTTTATGACCCAGGCCCCCGTCGCTTCCTCGCACTTGCACAGCGCGCAGTGTGGTGTAGATTCTCAGCAAGAGTTGTTCATTGATTTGTCTTCGCAGTTTCCATAGCTAGAATCTTTGTCCCCTGTGAGTCATTTTCTTAGCAAAAGATGAAACTCCAGCTCCCTTGTATTGTTAGCATTTCAAGTTCTCGCTGTTTCTTCAGTGGCTCCTCCTATCCCAGAATTTCTCCTTTGCAGGAAAGGTTCTGCCACTCAGTTTTCATCTCTTCTACCCTGGGAACTCCTCCCTTGGCATGTTCTAGTCCATCAGCCCCACTTTGGGAAGGCTGGAGATGCTCCGTCAGCCCGAGATGGCCACCTTAGTAGACCACACTGTCCCCCATCTCAGGTGGCCCTGAGATGACCACCCTAGTAGACCACACTGTCCCCCACCACCACCCCCGGGGGCCCCTTCGGGACCTGGACATGGGCCCGGTTCTGTCGTTTGGCTGTTACATCGACTTCGCCGATGGTGGTGGCTCATGGCTGCCACTGATGAGAGCAGCTTGGTGTCACCTCAACCTTGGATGGGGGGTGTGGAACAGTCCCACGCCACGCTGTGACTTGACCCAGTGTTAGGCCCAGTTCTCGCCAGGGAGCCGGGCCACGCGGCTGGCACCCTTGGCTCCCTTCTTCCTTGTTTTGCTGGTTTCACCCCATGCTGGAAACCGATGGGCCTTTTCCAGGCTAGGGGCTCTGGTGCCGAGCAAGGCAGAGCCAGTCATGGAGCTCCTGGTCAGAGTAGTTTTCAGCCCTGCTAAGAGCTTTTTAAAAAATGCAGGTGTCTGGGCCCCACGGCCGACGGTTCTTGTATGGCAGCTCTGCCTCAGAGTCTGGGCACCCACAGCTTGTTAAAGCATGTTGTCTCCCTCACACAGCCAAGGATACAGGCTACCTGGCTTGGTCTCTTCGGGACTGCCAGAGACGGGCAGGCTTCTCACCAACAGGAATTTATTTCCTGCAGCTCTGGAGGCTGGGAAGTCCGAGATCAAGGGCCTGGCTGGTCCGAGATCAAGGTCTGTGTCTGGGGTGGGCCCACTTCCTGGGTCATAAACAGCCATCTTCTTCTGTCCGCGGGGGGCAGAAAGCAGGGGGGAGCTCTCGGAGGACTGGTTATAAGGTGCTAAGCCCATGACCTAATTGCCTCGTGGAACCCCGTGACCGCATCACCTCCCAGAGGCCCCACCTCCTAATACCACACGCTGGGGTATTTAGCCTGTGAGTCTGGGGGAGACGCAAACATTCAGTCCACTGCCCTGTCAAGTGCTGAGCAGTTTCTGTGGCGAGCATCACCTGAGCCCTTTCTGCAGGTTATCCGCACCTGCGTCTGGTCAGACCCTCGCAGGCACTGCCGTGGACCAGCCGTCCTACTTGGAGACCTGTTCGCATTTGCCGTCTCTCTTCTCACACCCTCTCCACCACCGCAGGATTCACCTGGTTCCCTGCCCCTTTTGTTTAGATCTGAATTTCCCCCACACTTCGCCCCCACCCTCGTCACTCAGTGTTCACTTCCTGGGCCATTGGCAGTAACCGCCTAAACGGTCTGTGGGATTTTCTTCTCTCTGTCTTCTTATTTGATCCACGCAGCATAGGCAACTGAGTTCTCATCCTCTAGATGCTCCCTGAGGGCTCTAGGTGGCCAACGAAGAGGACTCCTGTCCCAGCCTTTAGGCCTGGCATTCGTTCTACTCAAGCTGGCCCTTGCCCATCAGCCCAGCCTCTCTGCTGCCACTGCATACCCTGGGCTCCACTGTGCCGATTTTCTCACCGTCCCCTAGATGTGCCATGCTCTCACGTTCTTGTCTTTCCCTACGCCCCTCCGCCGGCCACAATCCCTTTTCTCCCTCAGGTCCACTTCTCAAACCTCAGTGCATGCCTCAGGACCTTCCTCTTGAGGGGCGTCTGGGTGGCTCAGTCATTAAGTGTCCAATTCTTGATCTCGGCTCAGGTCTTGATCTCAGGGTTGTGAGTTCAAGTCCCACGTCAGGCTCTATGCTGGGCATGGAGCCTACTTAAAAAAGGAACAAATGAAAAAAAGCGCTCACCTCTTAAAACTTCCGTGGTTGCGTTGGCTAATTGGCAGCTGCTCCTCTGTGCTTCTGCAGCACAGCTGTCTTCTAGAATTGTTGTTCCTCCCCAAAAGACCAGGGAGCCTCCTGGGACAGAGACCTCGTTCGATTCCTGAATCCATAGCAGTGAGCACAGGAGCGCAGGCTGAGCACTAAGAAGGTTCCTGGTGAAGATAGGTTATTGCGACCTGGCTTAGGCCCAGACACGGCCTGTTTTCCTTCTGCACGGATGGGCACACAGCCCTGGTAGAGTCTGGTGGCATTTGGGGTCTGCCACGCAAAGGTGTTGAGAGTTAGAACAAAACGCACAGTATTCACAGCCATATGAAAAGGAGAGGCACCTGGGTGGCTCAGTCGGTTAAGTGTCTGCCTTTGGCTCAGGTCACGATCCCAGGGTCCTGGGATCGAGTCCCGCATTAGGCTCCCTGCTCAGTGGTAATCCTGCTTCTCCCTCTCCCTCTGCCACTGCCTGTGCTCCCTCTCTCCGCTGTGTCTTTCTGTGTCAAATAAATAAATAAAATCTTTTTTTTTAAAAAGTACGAAAAGGATGGGATAGCGAATTGGAGGACAGTTTCGGTCAAAAAGCAAGTCAGAAATCTGGGGGCAGTGACTCACAGCTGCTTTTGGATTCTTAAGAACCAAATACAGATTACCGATGCTTCACGACAATAGGATTGGTCAAAATAAATAAATAAAACTTGATTCTAGTTTAAACACTAATTTTCCTCAGGGAAATTTTTTGGTCCATAAGTATCCCTCAGTGTTGGCATAATTCTGAACACACATGTCGTTGGGGTGAAAATGTCCTGTCCGTGTGTGTAGTTGTTGCTTCCAAGTGACCATCCCCACCGTGGAGCATCAGAACTCCCGGAAGCCCTAGGCCAGCCCTGAACGTCTTTCCTCTTTCTGACAGGGAGCAGTGCCCAAAGGAAATGCCACTAAAGAATTCATCGAGAGTTTACAGCTGAAGCCCGGACAGGTGGTGTACAAGTGTCCCAAATGCTGCAGCATCAAGCCCGACCGAGCCCACCACTGCAGGTATCCATGTCCCCCCGCCGCCCCCCAGCGCCCCACCCCTGCTCCCCGCGTGGGCGCCCTCAGCAACAGGACTTCTGAACGTCCCCTGCTCTGGGCACCTGACCACTGTGACTCCCTCCCGATCTCTGTGAGCTCTCCAGATTGGAAAGGGCGTTTGGTTTGGGCTCAGGACACCTGTCCTAAGACTTGACTCTGCCACCCCTCATGAAGGACCCTGCCAGGCCCTGGACGCTCTCCGTCTGTCTGTAAAATTGAGGGGTTCCTGCTAATCCTGCCTCAAAGCTTTATTACCTTTTAAGGGCACAGGAGACAGAGCTTTGGAAAATTGTTCTGAGTGTCCGGCACTTGATCCATTTAAGAGGTGGGCCCTACTCACTTGACTTTCAGAGGGAAATGAAGGGACTGTGCCTGAAGGGCAACGTTTCTTTAAAACAGAACTTCTAGAGGTTGTGACAGTTGTGAGTTCGGCTTAAAAAGGCTTTTCCTCCTCTCATCTGTGGTGAAAATCCCTTTGATTTTCAGATTTCTTCATTGTTTTGAGTCTTCTCAGCGAGAAGACATCTAGGTAAAAAACTGCATTGTATCACTATAGGGGGACTTTAAATGCTAAATTATCCTTGGTCCTTTTCTCAGACTCAGGCAGGGGAGGGCAGCCAGGAGGGGCACACCGAGCTCACACAGCTGGTGAGTGCCACAGACAGGCGTGGGGCCCAGTGTTTGTGGCTCCAGTCCAGGGCTCTCTCTACTAGAACTCCGGTTTGGGGGGTGACTTGTGTGTCCTGATGTGTGTCCTGATGGAATTGTATGTCATTCTGTCAGAAAGAGAGATGGCAACCTCCCCAACCAGTTGGCCTCTCTTGAGGGTGACAGCTGAGGAGCCTTGGACAGGGCCTGTGCTAATTGCTGTCTCTTGTGGGGTTTCCAGCAGTTTGGAGAAGCTGAGCCCAGCGTGGGGCCAGTTCACTTCTGAGCTCTGTGTTACAGACAAATTCAGGGCTTGCTGCTCATGCCTGGGGTGGAGGCACCTGTCTAGCCTTTTCTGCCACCTGTTTTCATCACCTAAGTGAAGAGCCCCATTTGCTTATGTGGTTCCCGAGTCCCCAACTGGGCAGCCCAGTACACTGAGTGGGCTCCTGCCTTGAAGTTGGAGAGTTCGGCACTAGAAGGCCAGCAGGACCCCCACCACACTGTGGGACCTCGGACCAGGCAGCAGCACATCTCTCTGAGCTCAGCTCTGTCCTCTGCAAAGGCAGTTGTTGCCCGGCGGCCTGCCATGAGCATTAAACAACGGATGTTGCTGGCCCCCCAGCAGAGGCCACTGGTTAGTGGAGGCGTGTGCGAGCAGCAGGGCACGTTGGGTTTAGAGGCTGGAACAGCAACAGGGAGGCGCGAGTTTTGCAGGAAAGAACTTTTGGGTGACCACAGTGGTTCTTTCTCTTCCCTCCCTGAGCCCTCAGCTGCCTCCACTGCCTGGCATTTTGCTCACCGCCTCCTCCTCGCCTTTCTCCCCGGGATGATCTGAGGGAGGTATTCTTGAGTGCTAGTAAACAAATCAGCTTGAGCAAAACAAGAGCTGCTGACTCAGACAAAGTCGAGTGAGGATGCCTGTGTGTCGCCTGCTTCCGCGTCAGGGAGTGTGTGCTGACAGCTGCTCCTCTGTGAGGGCTCACGGCCACCCAGGCCATCTGGGGACCCGCAGTTTGGGATAAGCACAGTTCCCAGCACAGCAGACAGAGCCGGGTTGATGACTGCTTGAGCAGATTGGCTCGAAAGAGTCGGTGTCAGTGTCCCTGCTCAAGTGAAGGCGCGTGTCTGTGTGCATGAGCACACCCCCGGCTCTTGGGATCCAGTCCTCCCAACGGAGCCCCATGGAATTTAAGTCCATCCCCACTCCCCGAGCTCTGATAGGTACCGCAGATGCTCCCTGACCCTGGACGCGTGGGTATTCCTTCCAGCCCAGTGGTGTGTCGTGGGTCTTCTTCCCACAGAGAGGCATTCCAGAACCCCAGGCTGCTTTCATCCTGGCAGCTGAGGACCATGGAGGCTGTGGAAACACTAGAGGGGGAGCCATTCATGCTGAAGTGGACAGCCAAGGTGTTAGGCTTAAGAGTTAGGTTCCTTTTGCACAAGGAGGTGGAGACCTGTGCTCCTGGCAAAGCCTCTCACCCCTCCCCTTGCCCCCCCACCCCCGCAAACACATGCACACTGAGGCTGAGACCATCACAGACTGCTTAGGGCCCCTGCCTGATTCTTATGTTTTCTCTTTCATGGTCATGACCACCAATAAAACTTATGTAGCGCTAATATTATTTTTAAAGCATTTTACCTACATCATCTCTAACTGGGAGATGGGGACCAGTTCTGCAGAGGATGGTTCGGAGAAGCTAAGTTGCTTTGCCCAGGGCCCAACGTGGGGATCCAAGAGCAGTGTTCTTTCTGCCACACCGGACTTCCTTACCCAACATTCTTGCTGAGCTGGGACCAGGATGTGGTAGACCCTTTTTTGCAGGAGGTGTGGGGTGAAAACCTGGACGTGGTCCACCTAGCGTCCTCTTGCTTTGTTCTCCGCTTGCGCCCTGCTGGGCGTCCCAGTCTGGTACACTGGAGCCGCTGCGCAGACCTGCTCTTTCCCTGTCTGTAGCTTCAGGGCCTGCACTTGGCCCCCACCTTGCTAAGGGGGTCTTGGGCCTGGTCCTGGGCCGTAGCAGTGGATTAGACGTTGACCCTGACCCTGGGGTCTCCCACTGAGGCAGGGCAGATGTCCCTTTGCACCCCGATACAGTTTGGTAGGTGCCTCTGTAGGGGGAGATGCAGGCCCTCGGGGACACAGCTGTATTTCCACGGGGGGCCATCACCCAGGCTTGGGCAAGGGCTTCAGCCAGCGACTTTGGGGGCTGAGAACCAGGAGCCTCAGTGCACGTGAGCCGAGGAGCTTGTTGGGCTCTACCAAGCTTTTGAAGGAAGTGCTTTGGGGTCTGAAAAATGGCAGGGAACCTGGAGGAATAGAGAAGAGGGGCATTGCCTTCCTCTCGAGCACTGATTTAAAACACAGAAGGGGCTCAGGAAACCCTAAGGCAGGGACATCAAAAGATGCTTACATGGAAGACGTTCGGTCTTTGCAGTGACTATTCCCACAGGCTTGGGACGCGCTGCCAGGCCCGAGGGGGCCTGCCCCCCAGGAGCGCACCTGCGCACAGCGGCTCGCACGAGGGGCAGCAAGGGGTGCCCGAGAGGAGTCCCAGGAGAGGGCTGGCGTGCACAGGAAGGAAAGAGCGGCAAGGAGCCCCAGAGAGGGAGAGCGAAAGGGCCTTCCCTCTGCCTGCTGTGTCCCCAGCGGTGGGCAGTGGGAAGAGGGCTGCCTCTGAGGTGACCAAGAACCTCCCTGGGGTATCCGGGGTTGTTGGAGGCCCACATTTTTCCTCTCTGGGGATGGATAGGGCCCAAGGCGAAACAGCCGGGTGGGACAGGGACAGGCCTTGCCCTTGGTGTGCTCCAAACCCCAAATGCCAAACCTTTCAGGCTGGTGGTTTTGTGAGTCGTGGGCAAGACACCTCAGATCAGGGCCTCTTGCCACGGGATGGACTCCGCACCCACATGCACCCCCGCCTGGGCCTGGAGCTGGAGCTCCTGGCCCTGAAGCTTCTGAACAATCCTGCATGCCGGGGGAGAGGGTCGGCCTCAGCATTCCGTGTCTTTGCAGACAGGAAGCTCAGAGCTGGGCCAACTCTGGGCCAACTTCGGCCACTGTCAGCGGCTGTGCTCACTTGTCCCTGCTCCCTGGAGGTGTCCTGATGTGGCCGCCCAGCAGCATGCAGCCCATCGTGAAACTCTGTTCCTGGGGTGCACGCCAGGGCTCTTTAGAGGCTGGGAGGAGAGCAAAGGATGGATTTGCCTGCGAACTTGAAATTCAGGCGGCTTGCAGAGGCTGTCAGGCAGGCCACTTGGGTGCTCTCTGCTGCTGAGCATACTGCCTCAGGGCGCCCACTAGGAACCCCGTGCAGAGGAGGCATGGGTGGAGGAGAAAGGGCTCGGGGACCGGGGGCAAGGAGGGTGTTACCCCTGGGAGTTTGGTCCCCTGGTTGGGAAGGAGTGAAGACACCGGAGCGGAGGTAGCCCGTGCAAGGTGGTTCTGTGGAGGGAACGTGGGGCCTGGGGGCTGAGACCCAGGATGCAGGGAGTGGCCCTGTCTTCACTCTCGGCTTGTCTATACTTCGAAAGTTGTATCCTGGGAACAAGTGTTATCAGTTGAAATCTGTATTCTACATAATCATATGTACATTTTTAATTAGTAACACATGCACACGGAGAGAGGGATGGGTACCCGACTTTCTTTATATCCCTCTGTGTCCCTTTCATGCCTCTTTCCTCCCCTGCCCTCCTGGCTCCCCAGGAGATCCTAGAGCGGGGCCAGCCTCTCTGAGATGTGCCCATTCCCCCCCCATGCTAGTGAGGACCTTCGAAGCTGTGGAGGAGAACCAGGGTGGAGACTGGCCAGGCCCCCACAATCAGTCCTCACCTTGTCCTTACAACACTCACTTCCTGTGGACGGGGAACCCGGGGCCCCAAGTTTGGCCAGTCTAACCAATAGCTCAGCAGGCCCAGGCCGACCTTGTCACTCAAGCTCATGCCCTGCTCAGAAAAGGCCGCATGTCCTCCTCGGGGTGCAGATGAGCCCACAGCTCCGAGTCGTCCGTGGCCTCGCCGCGGGGCCCTCCTGCACAGTGGTCTGTGCTTCCTGGCCTGCGGTCTGGGGAGCAGCTCGCCTCCACTCCCAGAAGAGCTCCTCCCGCACCTTCCCTGCCCAGACAGGCGGCCTGCCAGAGCTCCACAGGCATGAGCTCCCCACGCGGGAACACGATACAGCCCTTTCCGCCAGGGTCCCCCCGCCAGGGCCCTGAACCTGGGATAAAGTTAGCTGTGGAAACTAGTGGAAAGAAAACCTGGTGTGAGCGAAGGTACTTTCGAAACAGAAAACCCTTTATTTACAGTATTTCAAATTGTTTTGAACAAGTGACGCCCCAAGATCATGTCAAGGAGCCTGTGTTAACAAATGGGAGACAGGACCCATTTCTGGGGAGCCCATCGGTTGGCAAAGGGGTGTTTCTAAACCCGAGTTTGGGGAGTAGGTGCTTTCAACCCCCCAGGAGTCTGCACTCCTGTTTCAGATTATTTCTTTCAAACAGGGATGTTTGCTGTCAGGTAAACTTGAAACAGCCTCAGTCCCAAAAGGAGCCCAATTACAAGTTAGCAATCTGCAAGTTCATGGGATTTCTGATCAACACTTAAATACATTCTGCTTTTGCAGCTAAGTGGTTGTTACCTTCCAGCTGAAAAGTCTTGCCCCCGGGACATCCTGCCCTTGAGCCCTCTTTGCCTCTCCCAGCACCCTCCGTGGTCAGCCCCACCCTTCTACTTGGCACCCACCCTCGGGTTCTGGGTGTTAGGGGGAAGCTGGGAGCACCTGTTTGTAAACTGCCCCTGCACTCTGTCCTTGCAGTAAACCAGCTCGAGGCTTACCGTCCCCGCCGGAGAGCAGCCTCCCGATCCCCCGCTCAGTGCCACCTTGTTTCCTGGCAAACAAGAGAAGGGGCCTTGTGGGCCAGTGACTGTCCCCTGTTGGGAAGGAGTGGGACCCTGGGGGTCCTGACCCCACCTTCCAAGCCCCTTGCCCCACCCCTAGCCGTTGTGGGGCAGTGCCCAAGGAGGCCCCATGCGCAGAGCAGAGCGGGGGGGCTGGATTCTCTGCTCGGCTGGGCCCCTCCTGCCCTGAGGACAGTCCCTGAGGGTCTGACTTGTGGGCCTTTCAGCGTTTGTAAGCGGTGTATTCGGAAGATGGACCACCACTGTCCCTGGGTCAATAACTGTGTCGGCGAGAACAACCAGAAGTACTTCGTCCTGTTTACAGTAAGTCCTCTTCCCAGTCCTGCCCCACCCTTCGTGGAGTAGCCAAGCGCTTCCGTCCTTCGAAAATTCTCAGCACTCAGTGTTTTGTGCTGCGGTTCAGAATCCTGCCTGGCCGTGGAGACCTCCGCCTTCCTGCCAGAGCGCCCCTGGGCTCAACAAGCAGCTGTTCCTAAGCCCTCTGCTGGAACATCTAGAAAACCTGCTAGAAAAACATCTAGAAAATCAGCTCTAAGCTAGGGCCATGTGCGGGGCTCCCACCCCAAGTGCCCAGTCTAAGCAGCTCCAGAAGCCAGTTTTGACCACAAGCCCTCCCTCAGCTGCGGGTAGGTAGGAAGATTTAGTTAGAGAGCCGCAAGAGCCCTTGGCAGTCAGCGCCCTGAGTTTTCAGGTGCAGGGAAGCCACCCGCCCGGAGCGTGCCCAGCCCACCCAGAGCCCAGGTCGCACCTGGGGATGGGCGCTTGTTTCTGTCTTGTGTCTTCTGCCACACACTCTCACCTTGGTCCCCGACCGGGGCGGGAGACCGGTAGGGGAATCACCGGAGGCCTGTCTGGCTCTCCCAGTCAGCCCTCAGCCTGCATGAGTGTTCCCGCAGGGGGTCCTGACACCCCTGTCTCGGGAGCCTGCAGGGTCAGAAGGTTCTCACAACAATGGTGTCTGTACTGCTTTCCTGTTTCAGATGTACATAGCTCTCATTTCCCTGCACGCCCTCATCATGGTGGGATTCCACTTTCTGCACTGCTTTGAAGAAGACTGGACAAGTGAGTATGAGCCAGGACCCCCCCTCCTGCTCCAGGGGGAGGTGTGCGACCCAGGTGGGCTGGGCTCTTGGTTGGTGTCATGGTGCCAGGGGCCAACCCCATTTTATTAGATCTGCTGCAAGCCTACGGACTGACCAGGGAAGGGACAGCAGAGGCCCGAATCCCTCTTCATGAAAAAAAGCAGCCCCCTAAAGTCAGTTCCACAGGTAAAGTAATGAGTTGGGCAGGCCCCCACAGGAAGTGCGCTCCTCCTGCAGGCACGGGAGCCTTGCCAGGGAGAAAACCTTGGTTTCCTGGTCTTTGAGAAAAGGCACTTTAGGGGCGTCTGGGTGGCTCAGCCGGTTGAGTGTCTGGCTCTTGATTTCAGCTCAGGTCTTGATCTCAGAGTCGTGAGTTCAAGCCCTACGTTGGGTTCCATGCTGGGCACGGAGCCTACTTTAAAAAAAAAAAAGAAGAACAGGAGGAGGAGGCACTTTAATCAAAAGTCATTTCATTCCAATTTCACAGAAACCCATTCTGAACTTTCCTTTTCTGTGGGTGTTTTTTAACTGCTTCATTACCAGTCCACG
This sequence comes from Martes martes, assembly GCF_963455335.1. Taxonomy (NCBI): domain Eukaryota; kingdom Metazoa; phylum Chordata; class Mammalia; order Carnivora; family Mustelidae; genus Martes; species Martes martes. The sequence continues at coordinate 51,422 of NW_027666398.1, read as the reverse complement.
TTCAGATCGCAGAGCAGCCCTTTCTGCTTCCGTGGTGTCCCTTTCATGCACAAACACTGAGGAAGGAACTCCGGCCAGGAGGCCATACGAATCCTGGTGGAAAAAATAGATGCTGGGAAAACCAATGCTGTCTTATGATTTTAAAGAAGAATAAAAATAAGAAAGAAGAAAAAAGCTTTTAACAGATGCTGGAGGAATTAAGAGAGGCCACGGGCCGGACGAGAATCTCACACACACACTCCTTCCGTGAGACAAGTGTCTGGAGCCAAAGCGTCAGATGGGCCCCCTTCTCCTTCGCACCATCTTCCAGAACTTCACTCTTCCCGTGCCTCCTGTCTTCTTGGGCACTAGCTTGCTGTTCTTGTTCCCCAGAACTGGGGAGGCCGTGGGAAGGTTGGGGTCTTTAGCCCCCAACTGGGCATGGAGAGGATGGCCTGGCCCCACCAGGGGAGGAGAACCCCATGAGTCTCAGTCAGCCTGTGCTGCCATGTCGGAATACCACAGACTAGGTGGGTCTCTCACAGTTCCGGAGTCCTGGGGATCCAGGAACAAGGTCCCAGCCGATTCGGTCCCTGGGGCCGCCTCTCAGCCTGGCTCGCAGATGGCCAACTTCTCGTGTGCTCATGTGGCACTAACCACGTCACGGGCCACCCCCTCCCCCTAGCTCCTGACCTCACAGAACCCTCATCACCACCCAAAGGCCCCATCTCCAAATAACATCACATGGTGGGTGGGGCTCCCACATATGAATTTTGCAGGTGACACAGTTTAGTCAGTGTCACCGTGTCTCCCAGGTTTCGTGACTCCTGCAGTTCTGGGCGCGGCCAGCCAGGGGGAGGGTCAAGCTGGCAGGGAGTAGGGAGAAGAGGAGGGGGCAGGTGGATTTCTGCATTCGGACCATTCTGCAGAGCCAGGCGGGGCCCCAGCACTTTCCTTGGTGACAGTTCTGCAAGGGTACACACCCTGCTAGGGCCCCGGGATCCAGTCCAACTCCAGATGGGGCCTTGGCAACTTGGCAACGCAGTCTGACCGGGACGTTTACTAAGCCCGTCGCTCCCTCCACCCGCCGCTGTCAGGTTAACAGACTCAGGCAGTGACGAGAATGCCCTGGACCGCCTATGAGGCAGAAGTGTCTGTCTTTGGAGCACAGCTGGCAGGGGCCATGTCATTACTGCCCACTGAGAGCCAGCTGGGGCGCACAGGGGTCCAGCCAGTCCCCAAGCTCACATGTCTTAAGAGTAGGGCCGTGATTCAAACCCCGGTCTGGAGTGGGCCCTTCCAGCCCTGCCTCAATGATCCCAGGGCCTAGGGTCCTACCTGAGGACTGTTGGTTTTCTTCAGTCAAGATTCCTGAGGGAAGAGGCTTGAGGTAGCAGTGCCCGTGGCCGCTAGGCTAGGAGGACAGTCCCCAGTGTGGAAGCCTGAGATTGGCCCAGAGCGACAGTGACCACTGTCACTGCTCAGTCATGGATGAGTGGTCTCGCATCCAGCTCGTGTAAGAAGGGAAAGGGGCGTCCCCAGAATGAGGGCACTTTGAGTTGAGGTATAGCGAAGGGTGGAGTTAGGTCGTTTACATTCCCTGGGTCGGGTTCCTGCCTCCCTACCTCCATTCGTAGCTCCCGGGGCCAGCCCAGGACCGGAAGGATCCGAGTGGCTGGGTGAGGACGGAGAGTGGGCCCCCGTGCCAGGCTCTGCCTCCTGCTCCAGCCCTGGGGCAGCTGAGGTGGGGAAGGAAGGAGCAAGGCGCCTCCACTTGGGCACCCTCTGCGTGCTTATGCCGGGCCCAGGCCGGCCTGTGCGGATGTTCTCGCACTTTCTCAACCGCGCCTCCCAGCGAAAGGGAAAACTACAGCTCGGGGAGCCCCGGCCGTGTGCCCACACTCCCGTGTTGTCCGGCTCTGCTCCAAGACGGCTTGTATAGCAGGGAGCAAAGCCCCGGCCTCCGGGGCTGGAGGCGTGGTGGGGAGGCAGACAGCAAGCCAGGACAGGAGCAAACAGGATTCCACGGGGTGCAGCACGGGAAAGACGCAGGGGCCACGGAATATTAGTGCGGGCATCTTAGCAGGAGCTCGTGGTGGGAAGTTGGCTTCGGGATCCTCACCCTGCTGTGTCTGCCTGACTGTGGAACCCTTGTCCTGCCCGCCACCCGGCCCCACGCCCCGGCAGGCGGCTGCCACACCCAGAACCTCCATGGGGCCAGCCCAGCCAGGCCCTGCCTCCAAGGAAGCCAGAGGGGACAGCTCTGTGGATGATGTTGAGCCCTGAGCGGAGCGTGAGGAGATGAAGGCATTTGGATGAGCTGTTGCTCACCCCACCACCCGGACAGTGACAGCGCTGTGTCTCCAGCCTGTTCTAAAGGTCCCGCGAGGGAAGCAGCAAGGAAGCCCCAGATTCCCCGAGTTCCCAAAGCCCAGGAAAGCCCGGCCCTGCCCTCCCAGATCAGACCCCTCCAGCCAGGGCAGGAGGCCTGGGCCCTGGGGCAACGAGAAACATGCACCACAAGCCAGGCCTGGACCCCCGTCTCCCAGTGTCGTCCCCATTCCCCTAGGCACCCCCACCCCCACCATCTACCGCGGCACCTCAGTTTTCCTCTCCCGTCGGGGGCCCTTCTAATTTAGACTTGGTCCAGACAGAGGCTTCTGCTGTTGCTGAAAATAGAACCACACATCTGGTCAAACCTCGCTGCTGAGGAGGGGGTGGAGGCCTGGACGGGGACAAGGACTTGTCTGAGGTCTCACACACACACACCCCCAGCAGCCTGGGCTCAGAGAGAGGTGGGGAGAGCAGAAGCCGCCGCTCCTGAGGGAGGGGGCGTTTCCCCGGGGGCTTGTTTCACCCCTAGCTCGGGGCCAGGCCCGGCAGCCAGACTGCCCCCTCGTAGACTTCGAATCCCCAAACCCCTGAATGAGCCTCCAGATCTGCCCTTTCCTGTCCCCCAGAAGCAGACAGAGCTGCAGGAATGTCCAGAAAATTCATGGCCGAACCAGAACCAGCCTGAGGCCGCCCCACCTGTGCAGCCTGTGTTGTGCTCTCTGAGGGGAGGGGGCTCTCCCTGTCTTCACGCCTCCGCGGTGTGGCCTTTCTGGGTCCTTCCATGTGCAGGCACCGTGCTTGGCAGCAGGGCACAGACACTGGCCGGGGAAAGAGCAGGGGTGAGGGGGTGTCAGGAAGGGAAGCCCTGGCAAGGGCCTGGCCTGTGGAGAAGGGCCTCCCGGAGGGAGTGCTGGCGCAGCCGGATGGTACCTGCTGGGGCCCGGGACCAAGGACACGTGGCGCACATGGAAGGAACCAGGTCCTGTGGGGCTGGAGGCTGAGTGGGGCTCTGGGGACGTCAAGTGGCGGGCAGGGGGCGGCAGCCCCAAGTCCCACACGACCCTTCTTGCAGAGTGCAGCTCCTTCTCGCCGCCGACCACAGTGATCCTCCTCATCCTGCTGTGTTTCGAGGGGCTGCTCTTCCTCATCTTCACCTCCGTGATGTTTGGGACCCAGGTGCACTCCATCTGCACAGACGAAACGGTAAGCGGGCGGCCTGCCCCCCACCTCCACTCTGTGGCTTGGGAGGAGGGTGTCCCAGGGCGGATGCTGCAGGGAGGGCTGCGTGCAGGCCGGACCTGGGAGCCCAGCCAGCCGGGCCCAGGAGGGAGGTGTGCCGGCCACGTCCCCCCATTTGCCGTGACTCTGGATCTTACACACACACACACACACACACACACACACACACGTGTCTTTCCTTGGGGCTGGCATAGCAAGTCACATCAGGAACAGGGCCTAGCAGCCTCGGTGAACGGTGCCCCTTCCCAAAAGTCCTTCCGTCCTCCCATGATGGTTCCGTGTTACACGCTCTGCTGTGTCAGGCGCTCTGCTGGGCACAGGGCCACGCTTCCCATCTGAGAACTACAGTCCTAGGGAGGGGATGATTGACAAACGGTGCCTGAATCCAGCTGGAATGGGTAGGGTCAACTTCCTGGAGGAGGTGACTCCGTGAGTAGGTCCCAAGGGCAGAGTCAGGAGACAGTCTGCCCCAAGCATCCCCGAGCTCTGGGCCCCTGGCGCCCACCTGCCCACTAGGTACCGCCGCTTGGTCCAGCTCTGGTTCTCGTCCATTTCCTCCCCCTCCACCCCCCATCCCTACCTCCACCCTACCCACAGCTCCTTCTCTGGGAACTTCGAGGCTGCTGGTGGGGGCAGTACTGGAGCCCGCTCCCCTGGTGCCACGGCCACCTGTCTGTCCTAAGTGTCCAAAAGTCTGTTGCTGTGACATGGGCCTTTCTTCCTTTTTGGCCCTGGAAGGAAGGGGCAGCACTGAGCTCCCTGTGAGGAGCAGAGGCACGGGGTCCCAGGCCCTTCTCAGCACTCCTCCTGGCTTCCCGAGCTCCCCTCTGGTGGCAGGTGGCAGCATCAGAGGGGCCTGCTGATCAGTCCGCATCAGATGGAGGCTCGCAGGGAGACAGACGCCTTGCCACTGCTGCCGGGACACCATCTTTTGGATCTGTGGGAATTCCCAGTGGTTTAGAATGTTTCGGGGGCTCTCAGCAACTTTATCTTGTATAAGAAATAACATCATCCTAAGAGCTTCTGTAAAAACAGTAGCCAGTGGTATAGACCCGGCTGTGTGTCCAAGCAGTAAGTGTGACCAGCTTCTCTGCCTAAGACCCACAGGGAACCCAGAGGTGACTGTCATTTCCCCCCCCCGCCCCCACCCCACCCACTGTTGCCTGCGGCCCTGCCACACAGCCTGCAGTCTGGGGGAGCCGGAAGGACAGCTCACACACCCTTGGCCCTGGCTCTTCTTCCCCTTCCGGCCCATTCCTAAAGGGAGTTGTGCTGGAAAGGAAAGCAGGAAAGAAGGAAGGGTGCATCTGGAGAAAGCGCGTCTTCCCCTCCGCCTGGACCCTCCCAGCTCCCTGGCCTGAACAGAGATTTGAGTTAGGCTCCGCCCTCCCACTCCTCCCCATTCCTCCTCCTCCCCAGAGACCAGGCCAGACAGAGCCCCGGCCAGGCGCCTGCCAGGCCACTTCTCACCTGCTCCGAGCAAAGACACATCCTCGGGCCCTGCCCGCTGTCCGGCTCCATCAGAAGAGGGGAGAAGGGAGGGAACAGGCTTCCTCACCAGCCTACTTTTCCTGTGAGACTCAGCGTGGGGAGCAGCCCGGGCTCCGGGCACCCACCAAGGTGGCCTCTGGGCCCGCTTCTTCCCGGAGACGCACTAGGAAGACCTTTGCCATGCCCGGGGCCGGCCGGCTGTCCAGGCAGCCCCTCTAACCTATACTAATCCCTTTTCTTCCTCCTCTGTGGTGGCTTCTCTCCTCCCCCACGGTCTCTGACTGCTGTTGGACCTTCTCAGGTCTGCCTCGCCCACCCCGCTAAGCTGGGTGCTTCTTGACCTCCCAGGCTGGGCACTAACAGCGCCGGAGCGGGGCCTTTCATTTGTTCCTTTTTTTTTTTGTCTGCAAAGTGGTCATAGTCGTGTCAAACTTGAAGCTACCCAAATTAAAAGCCAGCACTGGCTGTCACTATCACAAGCCCCTGCCAGCTCTGAGGCTTCTGGCACCAAAGCCCTCACAGCATCCCCGGACCATAGCCAGGCCCAGCGCCAGGCCCGGAGCGCCTCTGTACCGCCCAGTGTGCGTACATGTCACTCCTTCAAGCTTAGCAAAACACCCCGGACCGACATGCCTGTCGGAATCCAGGCTCGGCGGCCTCTGGATTTGCTCATTTTCCCCCTCCCTCTCTGGAGGGACTTGTAAATATATGCTCGCCCACATACCCCCACCCCCACCACCCCCCCAAAAATGCAATTTTTTTTTCCTTTGACACTTTTCATGAGAGCAAGAGAAGGAAAATGGACGACGTAGGTAGGTTTGTGGCTTTAAAAGGGAGCACTGACCCCATTCACGTCAGGCTAATGGACATCCCTTCCCCAAAAACCACAGCAATAAAGTGCTTGACTGAAAGTATGATTGTTCTTGTTTTCAGGGAATAGAACAATTGAAAAAGGAAGAGAGAAGATGGGCTAAAAAAACAAAATGGATGAACATGAAAGCCGTTTTTGGCCACCCCTTCTCTCTAGGCTGGGCCAGCCCCTTTGCCACGCCAGACCAAGGGAAGGCAGACCCGTACCAGTATGTGGTCTGAAGGACCCTGACCAGCATTGCCACCCAGACACAAACCGCATCACAGCACTACCGTCCCATCCGTTCTCATGAATGTTTAAATCGAAAAAAAGCAGAACAACTACTCTAAAACTTTTTTTTTATGTCTCCAGTAAAATGGCTGAGCATTGCAGAGAAAAAAAAAAAAAAATGTCCCCATCTTTTATTTTTAAGAGATCATCCTTTCTATTTTTTTGGTGACCGAAGCTGCTCTTTTTTTTTTTTTTTTTCCTTTTTTTTAAATCACTTCTCTGGCCTCTGGTTTCCTCTCTGCTGTCTGTCTGGCCTGACTAACGTGGAGGGCGCTGTCTCCGGGTGGCCCGCCTCTACTAACTGAGGGAGCCGTGGGCTGGGGCACGAACAGACCCCCGGCCCCGACGCCTGGTGGGGGATACTTAGGAGAGGCAGGGGGGGCCCCCCCACCTCCCGCTGCCCAGGAGGCGGTGGCAGGCGCCCCCACAGGACTTAAAACGTTTTCACCGAAGACGGATGCTTACCGCTTGTGGCCGAGAGGGGCAGGACCGGCCGGAGCCCTAAGAAGGGCCCTTGGCACAGCGGCCTCATCCCCCGGTGTGGACACGGTTTGCCTCCTTGTACTCCGTGGGCTTGGGGTGTGCAGAGTGACTTTGGGGAGGGTGGGATCAAAGGGGTCTTATTTGTATTCTGAATCACCAGTTAGATTCCCGCGGATTATTTGGAAGAGTGTGAAGGAGAGATGTTTTTCCAGCTCAAAATGCCTTACACAGTCAAAAGGAGAAAACAAATGATGCGGTTTCAGGTTTCCTTTGTCAGGTCTGCTTTCTCTTGGCACCACTTCCCCTTCCCTCACCCCCTCCCCTCACCCCCTCCCGCTCCCCACGAGGTGGTGGCTGGTGAGCTGCGCTGATGCTGAGTGACACAGCCCCCAGCGCACAGCCGTCCTGTCCTCAACCCCCTCCGCCCCGTTTCGTAAATCCCTAAAGTGGGTTCCCTCTGATGTTTTGGACACCTGAATGTGCACGTAGCCACGTCTTCTCTGTCTTTTAACCTGGGAGGCCGTTGTCCCTGCCTCTGGGGCTGACGGGGATGTGAGGGGTCGACCTCACGGCCCCCAGATTTCTGAAAGCTGGCAGATGCCCCCCCCCTCCCGGAACCAGCGGGACCGAGTGGCCTTGCCCCGTCCCCCCTGGCGCTTCCCAAATGAAATCCCACTTCCAAGAGGAAAGCCTGAAGAGAGTGGGGAGATGAGGGGGCCCAGGGACAGGGAGGGCCCAGCCAGTGCAGAAGTCGGAGGACTGACCATCTGTGACTCCGTACACGTGGATTTGGTTTTTTATAAGTGATCACCACAAACCTCCTTTTTGAGCTTGTGCTGGGGGTGGTGGGGGGTAAGGTCTACGAAACCCAGTCCGGGACAGGGAGAAAGCTCATCGAGCCGCCGTCTGGTTTTCCATGAACCGTTCAGTGGAACATGCTGCCTCTTTTCACTTCTGTCCGTGCTTCCACATGGAAACAAAATGCAATAAAATTTTTCCAAAACCTGTTGTCACTGAGCCGTGCTCTCTCACAGCGCTGCCTTCAGGCCGAGCCGCGCTGGCTGTTCTCTGTTCTCTGCTGGCCTCTGTTCCGTTGCTCCTAAAGGCTGTTGGTTTCTGCTCCTCCTCTTGAACGAGGTGTCTGAGGTCTCTGCTGCACTGTCTTTAAGGGACCCGTTAGCCGCCCGCCCTTGACCGAGCCTACCCCACCCACCCCACCCCCCGCCTCTTGTTGGCTTCTGCTGCCTAAATCCCCGGTTACAGAAAAGCCAGTCCGCAGAGTTTGCTGGAGCGCAGGGGCCCCGGGAGGGAGGGACCCGTTTCCCTCTGTGCACCCAGCAGAAAGCGATGTCTAGCTGGAGGAAGGCACTGGAAACCTCCACAGACGTCCCAGCGCTCTGAGGAGCTCGTCCTCATCCCTCTCCTGTCACCAGAGACCTCCGCGACCCTCCCCAAGGCAGTCAGCCCCAGCTCGCCTCTCCTGTGCTCTTGACGCCCTAAGTCAAGGCTGAGGTCTGGAGCGTTTGTTTGGTGTTTTGTTTTGTTTTGTTTTGTTTAACGCTGTATTTAAATCTAGTTTATAGTGTTTGTTTCCCACAGGCCCCCCCACCACCACTTTTTACAGTTCGCTGAGGTGTGTGAAGTGTGGCTGTTCAGTGACTAGCGCGGTTTCGAAGGCTCTGGCCTGCTCCCGCCCCTCAGGAAGCCGTCCCTTGGGTCCTCCTGGTGGGGGAATATTTTATATATTTGGATGCCCTCCAAACACTCCGTCCTCAAGGCATTTTTCTTTTTTTAAGTGATCCAGGCTAGTTCTTTTCCCCATGGGGTGTCTGAGGAAGGCAGGAGATGGTGCTGAAAATGTATTGATTTTTTTAATTACTATTGAGTCCCAAACATAGAAATTCATCATTTAAACCTGGCGTCCTAGGCTTGTCCTTCCCAGAGAACAACATCCTGTGTGGGTCTCCCTCTGTTCAGCCAGAGGGAAATGCCCTCAGAAGATAGGAAAACCCCGGGTTCCCTGTGGTTTTCCTCGCTCCCTCTCATTGGAACGGGAGACATTTGGGGGGAGCTCAGGGACCAGGGATGGGGCTGTCGTCGGCAGTGGGGTGACCTGCCATCCACACAGAAAGAAGCGGGCATCCCTGAGGGCCCCCAGTCTTCCCAGACGGCTGAGGAGAGAGGGTGTGTCTCTGCACAAGGGTGGCCCAGGCTTTTGGCTTTGGCACAGGGGCTCCGGTGGTGCTGGGGGGTACACCCCTGGGCAATGAGCCCGTGGCAGCCCTCGTCTTTCAGAGCGTGGGCCCTGGAGCGTGGCGGGGAAAGAGACAGGAAGGCGACATGGCAAGCCGGATTAGGTGACTCCTTCCCAGCCATCGACTTCAGGGGGCGCTTCTAGCAACAGGACCGAACATGCAAAAGGCCGCTCCCTCGGGGCAGATGTCCGCCTCTGTGCCCAGGCTTGGTGACTTCGTGCCCCCAGAGTGAGTTTGGGTAGGAATGTGGGTGTCCCATCTCCTGTTAGTCACGCTATTTCCTCTTGGGAATACTTCATCTGGAATGACCAGTTTTGCTCATCCGGGTTCGGCTGCCAAGAAAGTCACAAGCCACTTTCCACTGTGACACGGAAACCAGCCCCTGGCCAGTCTGTTATGTCCCCAGGTGGAGGCTTCATTCCCCTACCCTCTCCCTCGGAAAACAAGTTCTCACGACAGCCGTGAGCACCCCAGCAAGTCAAAGTCACCCCAGGGGTCCATCCGCGCACACAGGGGAGCTAAGGAGGAAAGAGTGTTTGCCCCATGCTCCGACATGTGGACATAAGGGTGCCCCTAACCTCTCTGCTACTGACCTTACGCAACCTGGCGACCAAGCATCAAGGCTCTGGCCCCCCTCAGACTCGGGTTCAAGTCCCTGCTCAGCGACTTCCTTCGTGTGTGACTTGGCGCAGTCGCTGACTTAAGCCTCCGTGGTCTCACATGTCAAACCAGGGAGGCTGTCTGAATCACAAGGTCGCAGCGAGGGTCAAATGAGAGTCGCGACCGTAGCTGTGACAAAGCCGTCTGGCACCCGGCGTGGCTTCCATGAACGTTAGTGCTGCCAGACCTCTGCTCTTCAAACCACGGTCACAACGGCTCCTGATCCGTGAGACCAGCTCGTCAGTGAGCAGCGGCCTTTAAAAAACAAAACAAAACAAAAAAACATAAAAATTCATGACAATTGTAGAGTAGGTATCATTTCATGAGACTTTGTCAGCGGCGGTGCACGGTTGTACAGAAAAGTGTTGCCTGTTGTGGGTCGCAGTAAAAGGATGTGAAACAACAGATTAAGAGAGAATGTTCTCTGGCTGTCCAAGGAGGAGGGACGCGGCATGGGCAGCAACGTCTCTGACTTTTGCCATCCAGTGATGTGGGGAGTCTGGGGGGTGTGGACAATGAGTGCTTGCTCCGTGGGTCTCAGAGGAGTCCTTACAAAGCCTATGCTTGGGGTCTCTGCCTCCCTCGGGAGCTTTCGTCCTGGTACGTTCATTCTGGGGACTCTGGTGTGTTCATGTGTAAATGACAGCTCATGTGTCATCCTGGCAGAGGGAGGCCCAGAAGCCCCCAGCCACACCCTCCCTTACAAGGGCTGTTGGCTCGGCCGTGCTGTCCTCCCCAGGAGTCAACCATCTTGCTCACTTGGGCCTGACGTGGGTATTACTGGTGCCCCTGCAAACCTCCCGCCGAAGGACTTTGCCTTCAGCACGCCTTCGACTCAGAACTGAGTCGTACCAGGAGAAAGAGACCCTGTTGTCTCTTCCTGAACCCACCAGCTCAGACCCTCACGCCTCTCTTAGGCTGCAGATGAGTTTGGAATATTGTCTTCCGTCCAGACTCAGAGTTGACCTGGATGTTTGTCCACCTGCTCAGGAACTTCATCTGGTGGACGGGACGGGCTCTGATCTAGAATGTTCTTACGAGCTTGGTGAAGAGGCTGAGTGTCGCCATGAGTGCTCACCGTGGAGCACCGTCGTCCTGAGGGCTCTTCTGCTTCATCTCCCTCTCCGGCTTTTTCCTCTGCCTTGGTGATCAGCACGGGTAGAGTGAGAATCCGTAGGAAGACTGAAAACGCCCCCTGGGCAGAAAGAAGGCAGAGACCGGTTCTCACCTGGGTTCCAACGAACAGCAGAACAAGTTTTGGCCACCATAATGGCCTCTCAGACCCTCTGTTTTCCCGCTTGCCAAGTTGTCGGTACCAACGGCCACCTCCACTCAGGGCGGTTGTGAGGACCCCACAATCATGGCTTTGAGCCAGCATGCACACAGTCAATCTGGGTGTCCCCTCTGTCACCTGCCCTGCTTGCTGAGGATGTCCCAGCTTCCCTGAAATCATGCTTCAGATGCCTCTCTGGAAAGGCTGCAAAGCATTGCCTGGGAGGGGAACGCAACAGCCCCCAAAGCAAGTGTCTCCAGTGGCCCCTGTGGCTTCCGCTCAGCAGGGAGCCTGGAGAGGGGCCGGTCCATGGGCACCAACAGCATCGGGTGCCCTTGACCTAGGCGAGGCTCCCTCAGGAGTTGCCAGCAAGGTCTGTTTTCTGAAACAGCTCTTCTGTTCTGATCATGACAATAACACCCACTCATTGGTGAAAGCTTGGGACGTGTGAGTTCACAGAAATTAGTACAAATCACCTCCGACCCCATCCCCAAAGGTACCCGCAGGTCCCGTGATGTCATGTCCAACTACCCTGGCTTCCTCGCCTTGTCGCCAGTGGGCAGGATTTTCCAGGGTGATGTAGAACTGTATCAACACCGTTTTTCGGAGCTGAGTTGTGTTACACTTTGTAGAACGGCAGACTCAGCCATCCTGAGCAGGTGTCTCGACTGTTCCCAGCTTGTCATGTTGTCACTCAGTGTTCAAGACTCTCTCGCTCACATCTGTGTGTTTCCGATAATTTTTTAACCTGTTATTGTGACGTAATTTCTAACTTACAAACAAAAGTGGCAGAAATCGCACAGAGAGCTCCTGCGTGTGCCTTCGTCAGCCTTTCAACCTGGAACCATTTCATATAAACACAATACAAATACAAAAACCTGGGAAACTATGGATGCGAGACCCTTGACAGACCTACAGGCTTCGTTCAGGCTTCTCCACGTGCCCCACCGAGACCCTTGTCTGTCCCGTTGCCTTGCTTGTCCCATCTGTGTTGTCTCCTCCAGTCTGTGACAACCTCGGTCTTTGTCTTTGATGAACTTCACCCCCCCCCTTTTTTAATTGAGATGAAATTCACACAATGTAAAATCAACCACTTTAACGCGTGCAGTTGCCATACAGCCATCACCTGTGTCTGGTTCCAAAGCATTTTTGTCAGACTTTGACCCTCTCGAAGATCAGAGGCCAGGTATCCGGTAAACTCCAATTTGCATTTGGCTGATGTTTTCTTGCAATTAGATCAAGAGTGTGCGTTCGGGGCAAGAAAAGCACGGAGGTGATGTTACCTGTGATTCGGCTCAGGTGACACCCGCCCGGTTCCCTCCCTGGTCTGCCCTCTGTCACTAGTGTCTTCCAAGGAGATACCCTGATCAGCTTCTTCAAACGACAGGTTTTTTCAAGAACCGAGAAACTTAAATCTCTGAGATGAAGTGGGAAGAGAGAGTGCTGGAGATGAACTGGCCCGGAGGATGGGGCAAGCCTCAGTCTGTGGGTGTGCCTCAGTTTCTCTTTCTGCATAACAGAAGGGATCATACCAGTTACGGGAGGCTCTTGTGTGGCAAAGAAGAGAGAACCCAGAACGAGGTCCTCAGAGGTCGTTCTGAGGTGGAATGGGTCGTGTGAATGAGCAGTGGCCGTGCCTCGCAAACCCCGCAATTTCCCTTGGCTTCTGGCTTCCAGCGGAGGCGGAGGAAGGCAGAGGCCCTGGTGGGCCCGGAAGCCTTTGTGGAGGGGACTGTGGTCTGGAGAGCTGACCTGACTATGCCTTTCACTCCTGCGGGCTTCTCCCCTTTCCCCTCACCCTCTTTCTGTGGCCTGGCAGCTGAGACGCCCAGAGACAGGTGAGTGGGCAGCTTGGGAGCAGGGGTGCATCTGCCGCCGGAGCAGGGCCCCCCCCACAGCGGCCCTGCGCCCCCCTCGGCTGCCCGCCGCATGCTGGGCATACAGTCTGCTTCCGCGGCCCCCGTGTTTGTACCCCGCGCTCTCCCCTGACTGCCTGCACCCCTTCATGCTGAGTCCGCTGCACCTGCTGGGGGGCGTGGCCCAGAATGCCCAGGGAGGGCTTGTCTTCTTAGTGTTCTCAGGGGCGGTTTAGTCCTCGGCCCTGGGCCCCGCAGCAGCCTGGCCTGATTTGGCAAGGCTGGGCAGACTCCGGCCCCCGCTTGCTGTGCCGCTCCCCACTGCTCCCCCCAGCCCTGCCCTTGCCCCACCGGCCCTCAGGGCCCCGCAGCCCTGACCTGGCCCCGTCCGGCTGTGTCCCTACCACGCCCCCCTCACCCCTGCTGACCCTCTGTATCCCGTTGTCCCCTCAGGGCATCGAGCGCCTCAAGCGAAAGCACCAGCCCAGGGAGCACAGGGGCAGCTGGAAGTCAGTGAAAGAGACCTTTGGTGGGGACTTCTCCCTGAACTGGTTCAACCCCTTCTCCGGACCGTGCGACCCAGAGCCTCTCAGTGACAGGGACTGGGTGCGGCAGGCGGCCTCACTGTCCGAAACAGACAACACGGAGACCGCAGAGGAGCGGTCGGAGGAGAGGAAGGACGAGGACTCCGTGGAGGTGACAGATGAGTGAAGCTGCTGTGGGGGGAGGGCCAGAAACTGGAAAGCCGCTGGCAACCTGGACGCGGGCGTCGTGGCCCCGGCGTGGCTGGGACGCGCCGCCCTGCACCCCTGCCCCCCCACCCATCCCCGCAGGCTGCTTACGGCCACTGCCATCCCCTGTACACCCTCCTCCTCTCCCCAAGTTGGGCCAGGTCTTGGTGGGGGGCGGACTGGGGCAACAGGAGGACGAGAGACTCCCGGAGGCCATCCGAGAAGAGTCTGCCCGGGGCGGGACTGGTGTCCTTCAGAGACGGGGCGTCCCCCACACCCGGCACAGCCCCACCAGCAATGAAAGCTCTGAACGGGGCAGCCCAGGGGCAGAAAAGAACTTGCCTTTGGCTTTTCTCGGGATGTCTGTCTTCTTTTGGGATGGTCGGGGCCCTGGCTCCTGGCTTTTGAGAACGAAGGCCATGATGTTAGGACGGAAGGACAGAGCAGGGGTGGCCTTGGGGACCCGGGACAGGACACTAGCATCAGAACAGACCAGCCCGGAAAGGGTGCCGCGTCCCAGCTGCTCCCCGGAGAGGCTCCCCCGAGCCTGTGAAAACTAGGAGACGGGCGTGGCTGCCACGGCGACCCACACGGGTCCGGCTCCGTCTGAGGAGGACCCCGCACCGGGCTAGTCACACACATACGTGCAGGCCGCGCCCACGTGGGAAAGGACAGTAACCGTGTCTTGACAGCAGTGCCAAACTCAGCCCCCATTCCGTTCCACAGACATTAGACTCGTCACGGAGGCGGACAGCTGGGAGCCATCCAGCGGTCGGGGTGAGGGAGAGGACCTGTGGAGAGGGGGACTGACCTCCGCCTGGACAGAGTCTCACAACCCACATGGGCAGAAATGACCAGAAATCTCTTGGGCCTGGGTTTTAAGCCACTTCTCACAAGACAGGGTCCATTTCATCTCTCTGAGGGGATGGGTGGTGACCACGGACTGCAGACCAATGAACCAGGAAGACAGACAGACAGACGGACACACACACACACACACACACCCCCCACTCTGTCAGGATGAGCCCCAGAGTTACCTGTCCTGATCCCGGCTCAGGGCCCTCGGAAGACATCCCACAAGGGGTGATGGCAGACCTCTAGAGCCCCCAGGCCGCGGGCCTGTCTTCCTGGTCCGCATCAGCTTTATTTACTCATGACGATGCCGGGAGCCCTGGTCGGCTCCGAAGGCCGTGCCCTTGCCATCTGGGCAGGCCGAGCCCACTAGCCACTCTGGGAGAGCCGTTGTCCCATCACAGAGGCCTGTCCTTTGTTGTCCTAACCTGGAAGGCGGCCTGGGGTTGGGCAGTGGGGGACACACAGCCGACTGGATACCAAAGACTGTACCCCGTGGAGAAAGGCAATGCCGCCCCCGGAGCCCCCGGGGAGGTGGCCATTACAATAAGGGAAGGGGGTCCCCTGGTCACCGGGGGCAGCGTGAGTCTCCACTGACTTCAGGCCAGTGGTCAGAGGACAGCTGAGGCTCCAGCGGCCCCAGAACCAGCTCTGAGTGCCCGGTGGCTACGGGAGGCCTGTCACCCGCGGTCAGACGGGCCCCCCTGCCCACCAAGCTCATCTCACACTGGAGCTCCGTGGCAGGAGACCCTGTTCAGGGGGCCCAGATGGGGCCACGCGGGAGCTGTGACCCGCCCAACCCTGAGCTTCCTGTCCTCACTGTCCTCCGGTCACCACTGACACAGTGGCCTTCCCTCCACGCGCGGCGGCTGCCGACAGCCTAACACTGGGCTTGCTTCAAACTGACAGGATCGCAGCTGTTGTCAAAACAACGAGGGCCACAGCAGGGGAGGCTGGGCGCAACCCCCCACCTTGTGCTCTGAATAAAAAGCTTTTTTGCTTGACCTCAGTGGCTGGAGTCTCCTGTCTTCAGCAGGAGATACCCAGCCGGACCCCTGGGCGGCGGAGCCCTTCCTCTTAGCCACCTCGAGGGGACCTCTGAGAAAGTCTCTCTCCTCCATTCCCCACGCCGGAGACAAGTGATCGCGCACAGGGAGGAGCTGTGGGTGGAGAGTTACTCACCCAACTTCTTTGGGTTATCCCTCCGGGGGGTGATTTCTAGCAGAAGGAAAACTCACCTTTCATGCAACGAGCATTTATTGAACACCTACTGTATGCCAGGGCACTGGGCACTGGGGGCAAGAGGGCCAGGCATTGAGGGGTTTTGACTTTAGAAAACAGGCCATCAGCCTCGAACGTCATGCACGTTACACACAGAATAACTCCCCTTCAACCCAGGCCTCTGCCAGGGCAGTCCGGCTGGGGTTACTGCCTTTGAGAAGAGCCCAAACCCCACCCCCCACCATCCCCCCACCCTCGGCATCCTGCGTAGGGCCCAATAAAGAAGGCCCACCCGTCAAGAGAGGCCCTTGACCTGGGAAGTTCAGAGGGCTCGGTGGCTCCCCCAGGGCCCACGTGATCCCCTGCACGAGATACCAGAAGAAGCTTGTTTGCAGAAAGAAAAAGCAGTGACCCAGGGGACCACGCAGTCCTCTTGAAGCAGTCGGAGTTTAATTAAAAGCATATCGATCACTGGAGCAAGCCTCTGGAGGGCAGAGCAAGAAGGAACAGCGTCCGCTCACAAAGCAGGGCTTTCAGTGGGCGCGAGGAGGCACCTCCCCCCCGGGAAGGCCACCCCCCCCAACAGACCCCTGCTCAAGGGAGTGGGGAGCTGCGGGCCTCGGGTCTCCCTCCCCTGCACCTGCCCAGGACTGCCGAGCACGGGAAGCCGTCCCTCGAGGGCTGGGCTGGCCTTTACCTGGGGCAGGCTGCGTCCCTGCCAGAGTGTCTCCAGGCCAGGGGCGTCTTGGGGTGGAGGTGGGGGTTTCCTATGCAGCCCCCTGGTTCTGTGCCCGTGGGGGCCACCAGCGCTGGTGAAATGAGATGATGGGCAAAGTGGGAGGTTTCAAGTGGGGTGCCCCTTGGGGGGTGTCGTCATTACTCCAAAGGTCAGGAAAGGGCACCCTTATTTAAAATGCTCCTTCTCGGGGCGCCTGGGTGGCTCAGTGGGTTAAAGCCTCTGCCTTCGGCTCGGGTTGTGATCCCAGGGTCCTGGGATCGAGCCCCACATTGGGCTCTCTGCTCAGCAGGGAGCCTGCTTCCTCCTCTCTCTCTCTGCCTGCCTCTCTGCCTACTTGTAATCTCTGTCAAATAAATAAATAAATAAATCTTTTTTAAAAAATAAATAAATAAAATAAAATGCTCCTCCTCCTGGGCTGGTCCATGTCAAAATCCCCTTGGCTGACCTGGTCCATCTGTGCTTTGGTGTGGAGGCTCCAGGGTCCCAAAAGCAGCTTCATTCCTGGGGAGCAGTACATGGGGAGGACGGAGGGCTGCTGGGGTACATGGTACTCGCTTGGCCCTGAGAGGGCTAGAGTGGAAGAGACGGGATGGGAGCGGCAGATCCAGCAAATTCATAAACAGGCCAAGGACCCCATCCCCGGCGGCTCCCGGGTGAGACCTTCCTGCAAAGGGAGGCAAGTGGCCCTTACCTGAGTGCCCATGCTCCTCAGGGCGAGGGCGCCAGCCCAGGACTCTGCATTTACACGCACCCGCAGCTGATACAGGAGCAGAGGGCCCCGGGGCCACATTTTGACAAATACTGAATTTCAGGAGCAGGGGACACCCGCCTGCCTGCAACTTGGATCTGTCCCTGAAAGGCTGGGGAGTCCCCAGAGTGGAGCCTTGGGGCTGGGGAGGGTCTGGAGACTGGGCTTGTGCTAGAAAATTCCTGGGCGAGGGAGGCAGGCGGCGAGGGCCCTACCATACAGGGTCTTTGCCATCTCTCGCAGCTGGATGTCCACTGTGAGGTTCTTCTCATATCACGCTCTGAATCACAGATGGTCTCACTGCGTGCTGGGGTGCCCCGCGCTATTGGCACAGAAACGATGCCAGGCGGGGCAAGCAGTGACCGGGGGGCCTCTCCCCATCCACAGGTACGGGCCATGCCCTTCTGGGAGCCACCGGACACAATTCCGGGCGAGTGCACCGTGCTTGTCCTGCACGTTCGTTTGACACACACGTCGAGGGTCGGCGATCATGTCCACCCACAGGGGAACAGAGTGTTGGTGGCACAGCCCAGCCTGGCCACCCCCCGCCCCAGAGCATTGCAGAACACACGGGGTCCACGGCCTGTCTGGATGGGATCCCAGAAGCCAGTGCACGTACCCGCCGTGTGACCTGGGACGGATGCCCACCTGTCTGTGCCTCAGTTTCCACCTCTGTGAAACAGTGATCTTTAGAACACCTCCCTCCCTCTGGGCTTGTTTCACAGAGGATGTGTTGATGCCTGTTGGAGCATCTTCTGTTTTGAAATTAGCTGGAAGTGACCTCCATCTGTCTCACCCTCCGACGAGCCCCAGCTGGACAGTCCTTCCACTTTACCAAAGCCAGAGAAAGGGCAAAGCCATTAAGTTTCTCTTTTTTTTTTTTTTTTAAAGATTTATTTATTTATTTATTTGACAGACAGAGATCACAAGTAGGCAGAGAAGCAGACAGAGAGTGGGCGGGGGAGGGGGAAGCAGGCTCCCCGCTGAGCAGAGAGCCCGATGTGGGGCTCGATCCCAGGACCCTGAGATCATGACCTGAGCCGAAGGCAGAGGCTCAACCCACTGAGCCACCCAGGTGCCCCTAAGTTCCTCTTTTAAAGCATTTATGACAGTGCTTGACACATAGTAAGGGCTAGGTAAGTCATGAGAAAATAAGTAAGCAATCTTGGAACCACATGCCTCCCCTGCTGGCCGGTGCACAAATGTTCTTCGCAAACTCCATCAGGCCTGGTGAAAAGCCCAGTCACACTCCTTCCTGTTTCCTGAATATCAAAGCTCTTGGTCTGTTAAATTGGGGTTTTGCAATATGCCACAGTTCCCGAAGATCTTTCTAGAGGTTGCTGGGTTTTAAAGATTTTTTTTTTTAATTTATTTGACAGAGATCACAAGTAGGCAGAGAGGCAGGCAGAGAATGAGAGGGGGAAGCAGGCTCCCTGCTGAGCAGAGAGCCCAATGCAGGGCTTGAGCCCAGGACCCTGAGCCAAAGGCAGAGACTAACCCACTGAGCCACCCAGGTACCCCAGTTGCTGGGTTTGAATTTACAAGGAGTCTCAAAAGAGAGTGTGGCCTGGGCCTCCAGAGACCTCTCAGGTGGCGTGGCTGGACGGCGATTTCCACCTCTCCAGTCAGAGGGAGCAAAGGTTGGTGGGCCTGGGTGGCTCAGGTGGTTAGACGTCTGCCTTCGGCTCGGGTCATGATCCCAGGGTGCTGGGATCGAGTCCCGCATCGGGCTCCTAGCTCAGCGTGGAGTCTGCTTCTCCCTCTCCCTCTGCTCCTCCCCCTTGCTCGTGCTCTCTGTGTCTCTCTCAAAAAAATAAATAAAATCTTTTTTAAAAAGAGAGAAAGAAGGAGGAAAGGCCATCCCCACAGCCTGGAGTGGCCAGAAGGAAGGCAAATACCTGGAAGAGAGACAGGGCAAGGGTCTGGCTGAAGAGGGACGCATACACCGTCATAACCCCGCCCCCCACACCCCAGGCTGCAGGTGTCCTCCTGTCCCGCCTCATGGCCCCAGCCTGTTCGCGCTTGTGCCTTCGGGACCCATGCTGACCATAGAGCAATTTGGGAAAGGGAAGGTGGGAGGACGCTGAGCCCCAAGGAAACTTGCAAAAATCTTAATGGGCAATTCTAGGTCCTATGGAACAAAGCAAATTCCTCTTCAGGTGTGCTAGGCAGCCTCTCACATGGGCCCCCGTGACGGCCACCTCCTGCCTTGCGGAACCCCCTCTCCTACAGTGTGGGCTGTGCCTGGTGACTCGCTTCTAGGAAAGAAAGCAGGAAAAGTGCTGCGATGTCACTTCTGAGATTAGGTTACAAGGAGCCTGTGGCCTCCACTCTGGGTGACGCTCCTGTCAACTGTACCAGCGATCGGAGCCCTTTTTTTTTTTTTTTTTTAAGGTTCTGTTTATTTGAGAGAGAGAGAGTATAGCGAGGGGTCAGAGGGAGAGGCAGACGCAGACTCCCTGCAGAGTGGGGAGCCCGACACGGGGCTTGCTCCCAGGATCCGGAGATCACGACCTGAGCCAAGAGCAGATGTGTTAACTGACTGAGCCACCCAGGTGCCCCCTGGAGGCCCTTTTTAAAACCACTGGTTCAGGGTGCCTGGCCAGCTCAGTTGGTAGAGCATGTAACTCTTAATCTCGGGGTTGTGAGTTCGAGCCCACTTTGGGTATGGAGATCACTTAAAGTCTTAAAAAAAAAAAAAAAATCATTCGACTCTATCATGACCTCCGGGGACTCCCTGTTGCTCCTAGAATCAAATCCACCCCCTTCCTGTTGCCTGCATAGGGCCCTCCGTGGGGCGTCTCCAGCCTGCCCTCCCTCCTCCCACCTCCCAGCAACGACCAGGTCTCTGGTCCTCAGAGGACACCACTGGGTGGCCGGCGTCCCCTCCCTGGGGGCCTTTGCACTCGCTGCGTTCCCGGCCAGGACCCCTGCTCTCAGGTCTGCCTGGGCTGGGGCGGGGCGGGGGGTCTCCAGAGAAGACTTCCCCGCCCCAGCTGATTCAGCCCCACCTGACCCGTTGCTGCCTCGGGCTTTGGTCTCTTCAGTGCATGAGTCCTTGTCTGAAATTGTCTTGTACTCTTGTTGGCTTACGGTCCCACTCCCTCTGTTAGAACAGGCAAGTGTAGGAAAGCAGGGACTTGTTCCCAGAGCCTGGGGGGTTGCTGAGTGAGTGATACAAGGTTACATAGTAGGTGCTCAGTAAATATTTACAGGCGGAATGCACCGTACCTGGGGACATTGTATAGCCCCTGAAGTCAGGAGCAGTGAGGTGCTGGTGCTCTGGGCTGAGCAGGTGGCCCCCGGCACGGCACACAGCAGGTGCTTGCTTCATCGTGGCCACAGGGAAGGGAGACGCTTCCGACTATAATCTCCACCCGCACGTTACAGGAGACCCTACGCCTCCCTCCTAGAAGGAGCGAAAGGAGTTCTCTCCCAGGCAGGGGCAAAATGTATCCTCTTGTATAGATCTATTTTTTTAAATATTTTTTATTTATTTATCTGACAGATCACAAGTAGGCAGAGAGGCAGGAAGAGAGAGGAAAGAAGCAGGCTCCCCACCGAGCAGAGAGCCCCATGCGGGGCTCAATCCCAGGACTCTGGGATCATGACCTGAGCCGAAGGCAGAGGCTTTAACCCACTGAGCCACCCAGGTGCCCCTAGATCTATTTTTTTTTTTTTAACTAAAAAACAACATTCAAGAAGCAAGACCGTCCCTGTTATCCCACTGCCTGTCACCAGATCTACTAGATTTCCTGTCTGTTCCCGCCCCAACCCCCGACGGCACTCGCGCACACGTACTTACCTAACCAGGAGCCCCGGATGAGCCATTTCCTATTATCTTTGCAGCCGAAGTGCGGGACTTTTAATCACTCTCACTTGCTTGCCTCCAGCCCACGCAGCTAACGTGTCAACAACCTCAGCCCCATGATTCATCCAGCCCGTTCCCCGGGGGCTGCTGTCTCCTCTCTCTGCTCGGGCCCCTCCCAGCCACACCCTGCTCCTGGCTAAGGACCCAGGCAGCTGAGGACGGAAGCCCACCCCCACCCCTCGCCCAACCCGGAGCCAGGCCCTGCCTCGGTCTCCCATTCCATCCTCATTGTGCCCGCATCATTCCCTCATGACACACCGGGAGACAGGATCAAGGAGGCGAGCGCACCCTGGTCTGGAAGGGCCACTCTGGGATGGGAGCCCACGTGCTCTGGGTACCCCCTCCAGCCCCCCTCAACAGGGTTCGAGGCCGCACCTGTGCGGAAGGGCAGGGTCAGGCTGTCCCAGGAGCGCAGGGCCGGTCCAAGCGGCAGCCCCAGGTGAAACACCTGTGTTCGATGGTCTGGAACGCCAAAGTGAGGGGAGAGCTGGCGAGCTCCTTTTTCAGGAAGTCAGTGCCGAGAACCTTCCGACCTGTCCGCAATGCAGCTCGGGCTCGGTGAACATGACTTGGGTTCAGGCCTGTTGCAGATTTTGGACAGTGCTCTGTGTAACCCCTGGGCTATGGAAACGTCCCAGATGCTGGCTGGACCTTCTGGGTCACGAAGAGATGCCCACAGAGGAGAGCCTGGCCTCTGATGGGTACACCTGGAATCCAGCTGCTGAGAGGCTCTGTGTCCCGATGCTGTGTCTCTGCCGGCAACTGGGGAGGGCACAGCACAGGGACCCCATGTGCTCCTGCCATCTCAGACTACTCGGGACCCCTGAAGGGTGTCGGGGTACGATTGGCCTTCTAGATTCATTGCAGTTTGCGACAGCGCCCTGACAGCCTGCCTCTACATCCCTCCTCTCCCTCCTGGTCCTCACATGTTAGGAAGACGGTTTGATTATTACGTGCAGCTGTCTAGGCTGCTCAGGGCATCAATGGTCAGAAGAGAGTGAGAGATGATGTAAACCATGTCAGAAATATGTGAGATTTCATCCTGACCAATTCCTTTTTTTTTTTTTTAAAGATTTTATTTATTTATTTGAGAGAGAGAAAAGCACAAGCAGGAGGGTGGGGTAGAGGAAGAGGGAGGCGCAGGCTCCCTGCTGAGCAGGGCTCAATCTCAGGACCCAGGACCCAAGCTTAACCGCCTAAGCTAGCCAGTCGCCCTCCTCCTGACCAATTCCCGAGCGTGGGGCATCATTCTGGTTAAACTGCATTCAGAAGGCTTCCGTCCCTTGTGCACGCAGCCCTTGCAGAGGAAGGGTCGGGGGAGGGCAGCAGGAATGCCTGAATCCGTATGAAGTACGACCTCAGAACGGGACACATGGACTTGGTCACGACAGAGAAAGAATGGAAGCCCGGCCGCAGGAAGGCATTCCAGATCTTGGCTTTCGGACCTCTTTCTGGAAGCTTCCTTTCTGCCTTCCCAAGCTGCTGCAAGAGCTCTGAATCCAGACTGAGCCGGCCATCTGCACGCTCCACGCTGAATGCTTCCACACCGGCGCTGACCGCTGCAGGCGGCCCCTCGGAAGCCAAGGACTGGCCTGAAGTCCCGGGTCTGGGCCGAGTTCTCTAGGACAGGAGGCCCCATGGCGGGCGGGCGGGCGGCCACACTGGGGCCTGCCAGCCTATCCTGCCCGGTGGAGGTCCTCCCTGGGGTGCCTGAACAGCTACAGGCTCTGTGTCCAAGGGGACCACGTGGGCCCTCGGGGACCGTAGCTCCCCGCCTCCCATGACACAGACTGTGCCCTGGGAGGCTTTCAGAGCAGCTTCAGTTTTCTGGGCAGAGTTGTGCTGTGCCTGGATTGATGCCTGGGGCCCAGGAGAAACTTGCAGAAGCCACCTGGCCTTTCAGTGACAGATCTTCGTGGCTCACGAGCTGGGTTTTAACTGGTTAACCCCAGGCCCCAGAGAGGACATCAGGGAGATCAACCCCAAGGGCTGTTCTCACCCCACGCGTATGGTCCAACTGAGATGGGTAGGCTCGGATGAGAAAGTCCGAAACACACACAGTAGGAATTCCAGGAGGAGAAACATCCAGCATAAGGGAACAGCTGCATCAAAGCGATGATGCTGAGAACTTTCCAAACAGATGAAAGACGTGAATCCTCTGATTCAGGAATCAAAGATTCCGAACAGAATGGAAAGTAATAAATACCCCAGTAAAAATTAAATCTCTCCCCCCCAGACCCTCAGACCCTCTTTCCAGAGGCAACCACTAGGAAGTGTCTTTCCAGTTTTCTCTGCCATAAACATGTGCTCCCACCAGGGGGAACTTTCTCAACTTACCATTCTGTACCTTGCCTTTTTTTTTTTTTTTCCCCTTCTAAAACATGCCTTGGAGTTTATTTCTTAACCATCAGGGTAGTTCTCTTTATCCTTGGTAGTTACTACTGGCTCTGGCCAGGCACTGACATTGTTCAAATCTTCTGATATGCGACAACTTCCTTGCACCCATGTCTTTGCACTTACGAGGGATGAGATTTAGAACAAAAATCTCCCAAAGACCAACTGCTGTGTCACAGGGTATGTGCCTCTTGAATTTCCATAAATGTTGCCAGAGAACCTTCCAGAGACTGCATCAGGGACTCCCATAGAAAGATGGGAAGATGCCTTTCAAAACCAACCAACCAGCCAGCCAACCAGCCAACCAAACTCTGCTCCTGCAAAACTGTTCATCTCAGCCAATCTGATGGGGGGGGGGGCTCTCTCATTACTGTTTCGATGTTATTTCATGACAAGCTCTATTACAAGTAAGACTGAGTATCTTACCACTGACCACTCTTGGCTACAGAATACTGTCCACTCACCGTTTGGGATGTGGGTCATTTTCTTTAGACCCACAGGAGCGCCTTATTTTTTATTTTTTATTTCTTTGAGAGACAGTGAGGGAGAACATGAGAGGGGAGAAGGTCTGAGAGAGAAGCAGACTCCCCATGGAGCTGGGAGCCCAATGCAGGACTCGATCTCGGGACTCCGGAATCATGACCTGAGCCGAACCCCAACTGAGCCACCCAGACGTCCCACAGGAGCTCTTTTTAGGCTTCAGAGTAGCTTCTGCTTATTCATTACCTTCCCCCTCCAAGTTCTGCTACACATTTTTTTTAACTTTTATGTAGTCAGTTTCTCTATTTTCCCCTTTGTTTCTAGGTTTCCGGTTTCCTGGGAAACATCTTCCCTCCAAGATGGTTCTTCACACTGCCTTCGTTTTCTTCTCTGCTTTACAGTTTCGTCTTTGACCTTTCCGGAATTTATCATGGACAGCAGCATGAGGTAGCCACCCAGGCTTACTTTTCTCTAAAAGCCAACAGGTTGTCTCAGCATGGTGAATTGCACGATCTCTCTTTTATGAACCTTCAACCACAACTCCCACTATTGCCTGGGTCCCTGAAATGTCCTGATGTCCTAGAGGCGTGGGGAAAATAAATGAACGGCGACTCATGGGAACACAGTGTAGGCAGCGTGACACACGGGGCCACCAAAAGGCGGGTGGTGATGTTACTTGGTGAGCCCAGCAGCACCAACCCACTCCCACCAACACCCCAGCACTGGTGGGACATCTGCTGGAGACAAGTTCTTTTTTTTTTTTTTTTTAAAGATTTTATTTATTTATTTGACAGACAGAGATCGCAAGTAGACAGAGAGACAGGCAGAGAGAGAGGAGGAAGCAGGCTCCCCGGTGAGCAGAGAGCCCGATGCGGGACTCGATCCGGGGCTCGATGCGGGGCTCAATCCCAGGACCCTGAGATCATGACTTGAGTCAAAGGCAGAGGCTTAACCCACTGAGCCACCCAGGCACCCTGGAAACAAGTTCTTTATCTGAGAGATGTTTGCAAGGGTCTTCAGCCTCTGTAAGGCCTGTGTCTTCCCTCCTCACTGTGGTCTTAATTTGCCTTTCCCCATCTCTAGTGAGATTGAAGCTTTTCATATGTTTATTACCTGTTCTCGGCTTCCCCTGAAGCTTGGGTGGCTCAGTCAGTTAAGTACCCGATTTCCCATTTCCACTCAGGTCCTGATCTCAGGAAGGAGAGGGCAAGCCCCAAATCCGGCTCCAGGCCCAATGCAATGCAGAGCCTGCTTAAGACTCCCTCTGTCCCTCCCCTCTCTGCGCCCTCTCTCTCTCTAAAAATAAATCTTACAAGTTTTGCCTTTTTTTTTTTTTAAGATTTTATTTATTTGAGAGAGAGAGATCACAAGTAGGCAGACAGGCAGGCAGAGAGAGAGGAGGAAGCAGACTCCCCGCTGAGCAGAGAGCCCGATGTGGGGCTCGATCCCAGGACCCTGGGATCATGACCTGAGCTGAAGGCAGAGGCTTAACTCACTGAGCCACCCAGGCGCCCCTAAAAATAAATCTTAAAAAAAAAAAATGTTCAGCTGTTCAAGCTGCTTCTTCTGTGAGTGATCAACTCATGCACTTTCCCCAGTTTTCTTTGGAGGTGTATTGTCTTTTCTTCATGATTTGAAAGTTAAGGAACTTTGAGAAAAGAACTTCTACGAGCCCCTCCGACCACATCCTGCCACCTTACCTGGCGCTCTGCCCACGGACCTAAGTCCTGACCTCTGCGAGAGTGAGATGTCTGCACGCCTTGCTCAAGTCAGCCGTCGCGTATGCACCAGACCCCAGCTCAGGGCTCCCCCTTTCCTTGCACCTTCAGTCTCCCCACTGATAGTTCACTGCCTCTCTCTTGTCCCCATCTTCTCTGCCACCTACTGCTCCTTCACAGGAAAACTCGTCGAAAGTGACTTCACCGCTGGCTGTCTCCAATCCCTCTTCCTGCCATTCCCTCTTTTCTCGGTTTGATTTTTTTTTCAATTGAAATTGAATTGAAATTCAATTCAATTTCAATTTCAATTCAAATACAATTCAGACATAAAATTTACCAGTTTTAAGTGACAATTCAGTGGCATCAAGAACAGTCACTATGTTGTGCAACAGTCACTACTTATCCATCTCCAGAACGTTTTTGCCCCAAACTGGAACTCTGTCCCCATTAAACACTAACTCCCGGGGTGCCTGGGTGGCTCAGTGGGTTAAAGCCTCTGCCTTCGGTTCGGGTCATGATCCCAGGGTCCTGGGATCAAGCCCCACATCGGGTTCTCTGCTCAGCAGGGAGCCTGCTTCCCCCTCTCTCTCTTTGACTGCCTCTCTGCCTACTTGTGATCTCTCTCAAATAAATAAATAAAATCTTAAAAAAAAAAAGATTTATAAACACAAACTCTCCATTCCCCTCCTCCCTGTCCCAGAGCAACCGCCCTCCTACTTTCCATCTCTGTGAATTTGCCTTTCCTTGGCCTCTCATATAAGTGGGATCAGGCAATGTTTGTCATTTGGTGTCTGGCTTATTTAACTTAGCAAACTGTTTACAAGGTTCATCTTTGTAGCTCTTGTGTTAGACCTTCATTCCTTTTTATGGCCGAACAACCTATTGTATGTATATTACCACATTCTGTTTATCCAGAATGTTTCCACTTTCTGGTGGTTGTAATTAACGTATTATGGACACTGGTAGACAAGTTATCTGTGTGAGTCTCTGCTTTCAATTCTTTTTGTGCATCTGCTAAACTATACCCCCCGGACCCTCCCCCCACCCCATGATGGTACCATTTTACACTCCCACCATCAATGCACAAGGACTCCACATTCTCCACTCTCACCAAGACTTGTCATCTTTTGTGGTTTGAAATGATAGTAGCTGTCCTAATCGGCATGAGACGCTATCTCATTGGGGTTTAGATTTGCATTTTCATGGTGACTAGTGACTTGGCCATACATAGATGGCCAAGAAGCCCCTTGCATGGGCTTCTTGGCCATCTATGTTTCTTCTTTGGAGAAATGTCTGTTCATGTCCTTTGCCCGCTTTGAAGTTGAATTTTTTTTGTTGACAAATTGTAAAAGTTCTTTATATATTCTGGATATTAATCCCTTTTCAGATCTATGATTTGCAAATTATCTCCCATTCTGTAGGTTATGTATTCACACCTTTTTTTTCAAGAATGGATTTTTTTTTCAAAGGTTATATTTATTTATATGACTGAGAGAGAGATCAAAAGTAGCAGAGAGGCAGGCAGAGAAAGAAGGGGAAGCAGGCTTCCTGCTGAGCAGAGAGCCTGATGTGAGGCTCGATCCCAAGACCCTGGGATCATGACCTGAGCTGAAGGCAGATGCTTAACCCACTGAGCGACCCAGGTGCCCCTGTATTCACTCTCTTGATGGTGTCCTGTGATGCACAAAAATTCTTAATTTTGATGAGGCCCAATTTATTTCTCTTTAGCGCTGCCTGTCCCTTAGGTGTCAAAAAATCATTGTCAAACCCAATGTCATGAAGCTTTTCCTTGGTTTTCTTGTAAGAGCTCGTAGTTTTAGTTCTTATAATTTTAGGTCTTCAAGGGACGCCTGGGTGGCTCAGTCAGTGAAGCCACTGCCTTTGGCTCAGGTCATGATCCCAGGGTCCTGGGATCAAGTCCTGAATCAGGCTCCCTGCTCAGCGGGGAGCCTGCTTCTCCCTCGGCCTCTGCCTGCCACTCTGCCTGCTTGTGGGCGCACGCTCTTTCTCTCTCTCTCTGACAAATAAATAAATAACTCTTAATTTTAGGTCTTCAATTCATTTTGAGTTCCATTTTCTATATGGTGAAAGGGTCCAACTTCATTCTTTTGCATACAGATACCCAGTTTCTCCAGCACCAGCTGCTAAAAGACTGCCCTTTCCCACTGAATGGTCCCGATACCCGTCTCAACGGGCTTGGGTTCTCGACTCCGTACCACTGGTTCATGTCTAGATGTTGGTACTATACCGTTTTCATTATGTTGCTTTGCAGTAAGCTTTGGAATCAGGGTGGGTAAGTCCTCCGACATTGTTTTTCTTTCTCAACATTGTTTTGGCTATTCAGGGGCCCCTTAAGGATGCCTATGACTCTTAGGATGGGCTTTCCTATTCCTGCAAAAAGCACCAAGCACGGAGGCAGGACTGGACATGCTAGACTCGAGAACTGTTGAGATGCAAGTGTGGGGGGTAACTCAAGCGTGGTGAGAGGGGGTGTGAAGGCTGGAGAGGTGCGCTAAGGCCGGATCCCACTCACTAGGAGCCACAGGACGGTTTTTGGAAGCTCATCGGTCAGCTGTCCGGTGAGTCCTAGAGGGCCGAGGAGGGCCTACATAGGCGGGGAGGAGGGGCAGCCTGGACATGTCCCTTGTCTCTACCCCTCCCCCCACTGCCTCCTGGCCACCAAGTCCCTCCCTCCTGCAGGGAGTGTCTGAAAAAGACATGGAGGCAGGTAGCCTTGGAGAGAGCTGCGAGGGCCCTGGGACAACCAGGGGAAGCCTCCCCACCCCACACAAAGAACTTGAAGCTCCACACGAGGGAACGAGCAGGCAGCACACAGACCGTTTGGAACTAGGAATTACACTCACACCGCATAAGATAAAATCATAAAGTCACAGGGATCCGGGAAAGACAATCAAAGGGCAGAGAGGCCTACAGGGAAAACGAGGAGGCAAGAGCAGCCTCTGAGCCGGCTTCCTTTCCCACCACGTAAAACAAAACTAGGTCCCCAAAGTGAGGTCACGCCTTCCTCTTGGCGCACCAAGAAAACAGACAGATGCTGCTGAAACTGAAGAGTGCTATCCAGCCTGGTGGCATCAGGAAGGGACCGTGTGCTCGAGCTTGAGCTGGGCGGGCAGCTGAGCCCCAGGCCCCGGGGGCGAGGGCAGCTCCCAACTCCAAGGGCTGAGGCTCACCCAGGTTGCTTCCTCTTATTCCAAAATATCAGGAAAAGAAAGAAAAGGTGGGGCTTAGGAAAGCATTAAGATTCCACACTGGCTACTTTTCACTTACAAACCAAAAGATTTATTAATCCAGCTTCCCTTCCCTCGCTGAACTGCAGACGCATGACGCAGGTACCCCGGTCCAGCCGCGTGGAGGTGTCGGAAAGCTCCTCGGGAACGCGCCCCAGTGTCACGTGCCGGCCCTCTGTCCGGCCACAGGACCGCAATTACAGCGCGGTCTCGAGGCCTGACACCCCGCAGACCGACCCCGGGGTCTCCAGCGTCCGCCACAGGGCGCTGGGGGCGGGGGGCAGGGGTGCGAGCATCGAAAGCACCACGCATGTGTATCGAGAAGGCATCAGGCCGAACTCGCGTGTGCCTGTCTTTCCCCTTCAGAAGCTGCGGCTGGCCACCCTCGAGGCTGCTGGGTCAGGGGCCCATTTCCCTCAGGAACCTCTCCACCTGGCCGATGGTCAGAAGACCCGGGACGTGGTCCCCACACGCCGTCCCGCGCCCGGGCCGCTGTGCTGTCTCTCCGGCGGGTCCCCCGGCACCTGCTGCTACTGCTGCTTGCGTTCGGTGGCCTTCCCGCTGGGGGGCAGCTTCCTGTGGATCAGGCTGAGTCCGCAGAGGATGAGGAACACGCCTCCCCACCACAAGACCTCCTGGCACTCTCCATACAACACAAAGCCCAGGAAGGCCTGCGGGACAGAGACCGCGGTGAGGTCACGGCCACATGTGCCCGCAGGACTTGACCGTGGTGAGTAGGCACCGCCTCACTCCCCCTGGGGCCGACTGCCCTCCTGGGGGCAGGAGGAAAGGTCTGGAGCTGGAAGTCGGGGGCTTGAAGCCCAGCTGTCACCTTCCACAAGTTCATGGTTGGCTCACCTCCGGGGGCGGGAGAGGGTGCCCTCCTCCCAGCCCCGGCCCCGAGCCAAGTGCACAAGAAAGACCAGCAAAAGGCCAGCCGCTAAGGCCCAGCACACAGCAGGCTCCTGTTTGCTGATCTAAACCGGCAGGCCAAGTCCTCCCTCCCTCAACGGCAGGACCGACTGGGCTCAGACCCACCTGGCTGACATCAGGCTATCAGAGGAAAGAGCGTCCGCCCTCCCCGTCTCATGCTCAAGTTCACAGAGACCTAGGCGTCAGTTTGCCCGGAGGCGGCCGAGACTTGAGAATGAGGGCTGCAGCCTGGAAGGGCGGCACGCAGCGAGGCCTTTTTTAAAGTTGGACTTCATACCCAGCTAGCTTGAGAATTCCGCCAAAGTTTGAGATGAGAGGAGCAGCCATCAGGGGTCAAGCTGCAGCCCAATCTCAAGTCGGCTCCTGTCTGGGAGGGCGGGAGTCCCCCAACTCCCCTGGAACCCAGCTTTGGGACAGGGGGACCCACCCCCAGGGCTACTCACCGAGCTGAGGATGTTTGAAAACGTCACCGTGACAGAAGCAATGGCCGAAGACATGGAGAAACTGAGGCCCCGGCTAAAGAACGTCCACATCAGAGAATTGGTGGTCGCCATCATGATGACGCCTAAGATGCAGAAGGCCATGTTCACCTGTGGGACAAAGTGTCACTGCGGCCACACCCAGCCACAGCAGACCTGCGGCCCCCCTCACAGCACTCCCAGGGGCCTGATTACGCACAGCTGGGCCCCTACTGAGATCCTGCCACGGCCAGGGTAGGCGGTCCTCAGAGCTTTCCTGCACAGCGCTCCACCTAATGCTGGGCTCAGTGCACCCATTTTATAGCTGAAATAAACTGAGACTTACCTGGCCGTCCTGCTGGCCAGGTGCCCTGGGGCAGAGCAAAATGCTAATCGGTAACCAGTACTTTGTTTTGAACACCAGTCCCTTGCTGGTGTTGAGGACTGGAGCAGAGGGCAAGCAGTTTTTAGTCAGTATATAGTGAGAGCAATTCAGGGGGCAGAGTCCTCACTTCCCAGGATCAGATAAAGCATGAATTCACCATGCCTCCCACCCCCACCCCGTGCAGGCTACAGGACACTCAGGCCAGTCCTTCTCAGCATTCGGGAGCTTTCACTCTGGGCCAGGCCCTGTGGCCGGTGTTTTAAGTGCATTCTCCTTTATTCCTTAACTTCGCTTTACAGATAAGGAACCTAAGGCATTAGGAACTTGCCTCAAGTGCCTCTAGCCCGTGGAAGCCTCCAGGATTGAAAACCAGGCAGTGGCTCCATGCTCTTAACCAGGACACAGCCCTGCTCAGGGAAAACCCCCGCTACTCAACTAGCGATCCCAGACATCACGTGGAGTCCTTGCAGCCTTTTTCTTTTTTAAAGGTGAGAGCCTGGAAAGGAAAGGATCTTAAGCCTCCTACACAAAGAACATGCAGACCCCTTGCTTGGTTTTCTGTTAGAAACCTGCTTGCAGGGGCGCCTGCGTGGCTCAGTGGGTTAAGCCTCTGCCTTCGGCTTGGGTTGTGGTCTCGGGGGTCCTGGGATCGAGCCCCACATCGGGCTCGCTGCTCAGCAGGGAGCCTGCTTCTCCCTCTCCCTTTGCCTGCCTCTCTGCCTACTTGTGATCTCTGTCAAATGAATGGATAAAATATAAAAAAAAAAAAAAAAAACAGAAGAAGAAACCCGCTTGCAGACAGAGCTGCCTCCTCTGGGGTGCCCATCTAAATATCATACTCTTGTTTCTTTCTTTTTAAAAAGGATTTTATTTTTGAGTAATCTCTACACCCAACGTGGGACTCGAACTTACAACCCCAAGACCAAGCAGTGCATGCTCTACTGACTGAGCCCCTCAGGTGACACTCATACTCTTATTTCTTGTAACAGTTTTCTAGCTGTTGACTATATTAGTGTCTTAAGGAAAGGATGTCTTGGGCTCAGTCCGTTAAGTGTCTGCCTTCAGCTCTGGTAGTGATCCCAGTGTCCTGGAATCAGGTCCTGCATGGCATCAGGCTTTCTGCTCAGCAGGGAGCCTGCTTCCCCCTCTCCCTGACTGCTGCTCTGCCTACTTGTGATCTCTCTCTCTGTGTCAAGTAAATAAATGAAATCTTCACCAAAAAAAAAAGTGTGTCTTTGCAGAATTTTCACAAAAGCCTTGTATGCACCAGTGCAACCTGCTTAGCTAGTTATGAAGACCTGGCACACAACTAAACAGACTAGGAAACCTCATGGTTCAGTTACTCAAAGGAGGATTCCTTTGGGCTTCAGGAATTATACCCTAGAGGACACTAACCTCAAGCATGGTGGTTCCACCCTAAACAGGCTGACCGGCATGGACCAGTCTGTTCACTGTCCAGGTTAGGACCTAACCCTGGGGTGCTGGGGCAGAGAAACCCCTCCAGCAGACACTGGCCTACCACTCGGGAGGGGAGGGGCAGAGGTCCATTTCAGCAGACGTGGGGTGGCAGTTTAGGGGTTCTCAGGAAGGAGGTGGGTTGAAGGGGGTGGTGTCCAGAACGCTCCTCTGTCCTCTCTTATGCCTACATGTCCCATACTCCCAACTTTCCTGGCAGCGGGGTAATACCGGTCAAAACACTTGTTAATTACGGAGCAAAGAGCTGGGCACCAGGCTTCTCACCTAAGAGTCACGTGGAGAGAAATGTTCAGGCACAAGGGGCTTAAAATGAGAGGCAAAGAGTGGACGTAGGAAAGCGAACCAGTCCAATCGGAGGACAGACTGTAGGTCCCTGGTAGGGAAGAGGCTCAGGTCTCTTACCGCCTACACTGGAGGAGGATTTGACGGGTTTAGAAGAATGCAGGGATGCTCTCTCGCCGCCCCCCCCCCACCCCCCCAGCTGACTGCAGTGCCTGGCTGCAGACCGGGCGAACAGACCTGCGGGCGTGAGGCTTCGCCCTGCGCCCCCAACCCCAATCCTCCTCCCTCCCCGGAGCCTCGCAGGCCCCGCAGCGCCCCTCCTCCGCCCGCGCCCACCCGCCCGCCGGCCGCAGCGGCGCCCCGGGCTCGACCTCGCTGCCGAAGGCCAGCTTGGCGGAGGCGGCGGCCAGGGCCCCGAACGCGCCGGCGCACAGGCAGTTGAACACTCCCCAGAAGCGGCGCCGCATCGCGCCGGCCTGGAGGTGAGCGGGGAATTCCGCGGAGGCGTCGGGGTAAGCGGTCGGGCACACGGCGCCGCCGGGGGACTGCGACCCCTCGGCCATGGTGCCCGCCGCCACCTCTCCCCGCGCCCGCCACCAGTGGGACCGAGCGCGCGCCGCGATTGGGCGGCGGCCTCACGTGACGCGGCGCCCACGTGAGCAGGGAGGCAAATTCGGGCGCGGCGAGGGCCTCGGAGGGGCGGGGCCGAGCCCCGGGGGCCTCCGTTGGGCGGCGGGCGGCCTCGGTAGGTTTACCCTGGAGCTGTCCGTGGCTGCGGTCGGAAGCCGCTGTGGTTGGAAGCCGCTGTGGTTGCTGCTGTAGAATAACATTCCGTGACCCGGCAGTTTCAGTCTTTGCCACTGGGTGTGGCCCAGCATCCGCTTTCCCCAGGAATTGGTTAAAAATGCGGAGTCCCGGGCCTGCCCAAGACCCGTTGATCAGAATGTGCACTTCAACAAGAGCCCCAGGGGATTCACCGGCACCTTCCGGCTCGGGAGGCGCAAAGTGGAAAGACGCATCAGCAGAGGGCGCTGGAGCCCTCCGCACTCTGCGTGGAGGCGGGCTTCCGGGAGGGCCTCTGACAAACCAGAAGGCTCAGGTGGATGCGCGCTCCTTGTCCTTGTAGGATTTAAAAGATGTAATTAGAGTAAATCGCCCATAACCACCTACTCAGATAACAGGGACTGACCTGACTTCCCATTTCCTGTGCACTTAAATGTTTAAAATGTTTGTGTGTAAAAAGTAGTACATGTCTTTGGGAGAGAAATGTTGGAGCGCATCAAGGACTACTTCCACTCTCCAGGGAGATCATTATTAGAGTACTTTCTGTCTAGGCACAGTTTTATATACAGCACACGTTAAAAAATAGTTCACATAATCTGTATGGGGTTTTTTTATTTAGCATGATTTCACACTGAACTGTTGAGAATTTTTTTTTTCCATTCAGGAAGTTTTCGTGGGAAGTCCTTCCTTGCCACTCCCTCTCACGGGGTGGTTTTGCGGCTCAAGTTAAAGCCTAGATAGCCCTGATAACTGCAGTTTATAAGTTGAATTGTGTCCCCCCGAAAAGATACGTTTCAAGGACTTATGTCAGTACCGCAAGCTAAGATAAAGGCAATGAACGAACAGTCCCTGGAGCCCTCAGAGAGAATGGCCTTGCCAACACCTTGGTTCTGGACTTCTAGCCTCCAGAAACGGTGAGAGAATGTTTGTTTTTTGCCTCCCAATTTGTGGTCATTTGCTCCAGCAGCCCCCAGACACCCCCCCAGGTGGGTAAGACCCAAGCTTCTTCAGTACCAACTTCAGTGTTTCAACCTTCTCCCACCTCTAGGGTGATCTCAGTTTCTGTGTTCCATTTTATGCTGAATTTTATTCTTTTTATTAAAAAAAATATTTTTAAGTAATCTCTACCCCCAACATGGGGCTTAAACTCACAACCCTGAGCCCAGGAGTCCCATGCTCCACCGTCAAGCCCACCAGGTGCCCCCTACACTGATTTTTAGATCCTTTTTTTTTTTTAAAGATTTTATTTATTTATTTGACAGACAGAGATCACAGGAGGCAGAGAGGCAGGCAGAGAGAGGAGGAAGCAGACTCCCTGCTGAGCAGAGAGCCCGATGCGGAGCTCGATCCCAGGACCCTGGGATCACGACCCCAGCCGAAGGCAGAGGCCTTAACCCACTGAGCCACCCAGGCACCCTTAGATCCTTTTTCTGTTTCTGGCTCTTAGGGATTGACTGATACTCTTTGGGAATTCAACCGTGCATTAATTTTTAAAATTGTTTCTCCTCAGCTTTAGGGAGGTATAATTGACAACCCATAAAATGAAGCCATTTTGAAGTTTAATTTTTAGTAAATTTAGAGAACTACATGTGTGCAATCATCACAAGCCAGCACATTTCCACCACATCGAAAACGTTCCCATCGTGCCCATCTGGTCAGTCGCTCCCATCCCCAGAGCCACAAGCTCCTCTCCAATCTGCCCTGCCTGGACATTTCACATAAATGGAATCACTCAGTATGTGGTCTTTGGGGTCTGGCATCTTTCACTTTTTTTTCTTTGTTGAGCTTCATCCATTTTGCCTCTTTTTACTGCCGAGTGTAGTGTTCTATGTAAAGAATGCTCAGTATCATTAGGCCTTAGGAGAATGTCAGCGATGGGCCAAGAGCAAGCACCGGGATGGCCCCAGTAAAACATCTGGCAGTAATAGGAGCTGAGAAGGATGCGGAGAAACTGAGCCCCCTGCTGGTGGGAGTGCGCGGTGCAAGCAAACAGGGATTCTTAAATAAAATTTAAGAGCCAGGGTCTTAAATAAAAATTAGACAAGCTTAACCAGTAATTCCACTCCGGGATATTTGTCTGCTCAAGCCACAGGAAACGCAGGTCCCCAGCAAGACGGTTACAAAAATATTTACAGCAGCGTTATTCATAAGAGCTCCAAATTGCCAACAAGCTCAAATGTCAATAAAGCAAACGCGGCATCTCAGCACAACAGGGTATGATTCGCAATGAAAAGGAATGAAGTGGTGACACACAGAAGTTCCTTGAGGGCAGGAGGGTTTGTTTTCTGTGTTCGCGGATGACCAGGGCAGGTAATAGGTGCTCATTAAGTCCATGGTGAATGGATATGTCTTCAATCTGGCACTCCCAAGTGAGAATAAAGCACTTCATTAAATGGTTAATTTTTAAGAGATTTTATTACATTTTGAAAAATGGCCATATTTACAGTCATAAAAAATGCTCAGGAGAATACTTAAAAAGTTAAGAATACAAAAATAATCTATATTAACACATTTGCCTTTCCTATATGCTATGCAACAGGATTAACATCATGGCAAGTTTTGAAGCCACCACATACCATTAGAGCTTCTGCTACAAGACTCTAAGATTCTGGTGAGTAGTATCTAAGGAAAAAATAACCTGGCCAACAACTACTGTAAATCTCAACTACGGCTTTTTATTTTAAAATGGCAAAAGGTTTCCCCAGTATTTACAGTTGATTGAAAGCTTTAAAATGGGATGGTAACTTTGAAACAGCAGACTGCCGACTGCCACACAGTGAGGACGGATGCAGAACATTCATCGGAAACTTGAAGGTCAGCCCCCAATGCCACATACACAGTTAGTAATTACACTCCTTGGTTCAGCTGTTAAATGCTCTGGGGTAGGGCTTACTTTTGCAAGAGGAAAGTCTCCAGAAAGGTGATGCCTAGGTAGGTAGTTGACCAAGATCCTTAAGATTCATTCCTTTTCTTTTCTTTTAAAAACACATTTTCAGCACGCAACTTTTCTGTCTCCTGAGAATTAAAAAAAAAAAAAAAAAACCCACAAAAAAAGGAAAAGAAAAAAAATTAAGACTCAAATGTTTACAGGAAGTTACTCTTTGCATTCATTACACTTATATTAAAAATTAAGACTACAACTTTCAATTTGTAAACTACTTATAACATTACACAAGAACCTGATTATGTAGGAGTCTGACAATGGACTGATTTAGGCTTGGAATAATAAGGACTGATTTTTTTTTTTTTTTAAATTCAGTAAATTCCCCGAAGGAAGCATTTAAGTGATTCGATGATTACATTGAACTTTAGTGAAACCACCATTCTAAGAGCAGCCTGGGTTTACTTAAGGTGCTTGTCAGAGCTCACCTCAGCGAGCCTGACGTTCTCCTTCTTCAGCCGCACCACGTACTGAATCTTCTGATGCAGGTTTTGGTGACCGACCAACTTCCCGTTTTCCTCAGCAAGACACTCCACCTGCTTCCTTAACATTTCCATCTCCTGCAGGCATATCAATCCAGGGAGGGGGAAAGTGAGCTGCTCTTAATTCTGCTTTTACAACCACATTGTTTCCTGCGTCCCCAGAGCACAGGGCGCCAGAGGGCCCAGGTTCCCGGCTCTCCCAGCCTGGTCATCCCTGCGCGCGCCCGAACGACTCTGAACCACCGACGCCCCCTCCCGGACATGCCCTGAGCCCATGAAAACGAGCAACACGCAAATGCACCTGGAATATTCTCTCCTTTTCCTCATACAGCTCTTCTAGCTTTGACCTCAGTTGCTCCTTCTCTTGGAACGCTTTAGATTCCAAAGTCCGGGTTCGCTCAACTTCCTCAGCCATTCTAAGGCAGTCCATCTCTCTGTTCAGGAGAGCACTCTGGACTTCTTCTAGGCTGTAACAACAAACAGCGGTTTGTGGGATCCCAAAGGCAAATAACTGCAACAGTATTCAAATGAGACAGGTTTCACCCAAGCCCAGAATTTTGATTTGAAAGCGTCACAAATATTCAGCCCTCCCCTAGTGACGGCATAGGGAGATAACAAGGGATGCAGATAGGCTTTTTTTGGTTATCTTACCCAAGACTTTCATTTTGGAAAACTCCTCAAACCATTTTCTTTCTTTCTTTTTTTTTTTTTTTTAAGATTTTATTTATTATTTATTTGACAGAGAGAGATCACAAGTAGGCAGAGAGGCAGGCAGAGAGAGAGAGAGGAAGAAGCAGGCTCCCTGCCGAGCAGAGCTCGATGCGGAGCTTGATTCCAGGACCCTGGGATCATGACCTGAGCCGAAAACAGAGCCTGTAACCCACTGAGCCACCCAGGCGCCCCAAACCATTTTCTAAATAATAAAAATTTAAAATGGAAACTTCTGGATCTGGCCCCTTTGGAACAAATGTAATTTAAGTATTATTACAGTCTGCATGGTTTATTCAATGTCCCGTATCTGAATTCTTTTGGATTTAAAAAAACCTGGTTCTCAAACCATAGGACACCAGTCATTTCTTCAAGGATGTGCTATTCAGAATTCATACACTATACAACTATCAACTGAAAAGAAAAACGAGGAATAAAGTTACCATGAAATTACATAGAACTGCACTGCTTTAGGGTGCCTGGGTGGCTCAGTAGGTTAAACCTCTGTCTTTGGCTTGGGTCATGATCTCAGGGTCCTGGGATCGAGCCCCGATTCGGGCTCTCTGCTTGGCAGGGAGCCTGCTTCTCCCTCTCTCTGCCTGCTTCTCTACCAAGAGGCCACAAGCAAGCAAGGCAGAAGAATGTGAAGGGTATGGGTCCCTGATGGCATCACTCAAGTCAATGCACCTCCAGACCTCTTATGATATGAAATTAAGCATCTCCTGCCTATACCAGTCAGTGTGGAATTCAGTTCCTTGTAGCTTTTTAAGCATCCTCACACACACGAATAGATAATTTTTTTGAAGATTTTATTTATTTATTTGACAGAGAGAGATCACAAGTAGGCAGAGAGGCAGGCAGAGTGGGGACAGAACAGACTCCTGCCAAGCAGAGAACCCGATGCAGGACTCGATCCCAGGACCCTGAGATCATGACCTGAGCCAAAGGCAGAGGCTTAACCACTGAGCCACCCAGGCACCCATAAAGAGATAACATTATTGTGAGAATCACTGCTGTAGGTTGGGACCGATAAAACTGAATGTGCCACTTTCTATTGTGTGCTTCCCTTGCCCACAGCGTGAGGTCCTGTATCTTCTAGGGACAGTGTGTCACTGGAGACTCTTGGTTCCTAGATTATGAAATAAATTACATGCCAACTGAGAGAGCTTTTATTCTTTTTGCGAGAATGTCTAAAATAGCTATTATTTCTGAAAGAGCTGCAATTCTACAAACTGCACAGTGGGATTCTGAGATCCTGTAAGTGAGCCGCATTTCCACCCTAGCTCTATAATGACTGACTGTCTGGGAGCCAGTCCCTGAACTGCTCATACGTAGAGCAAAGCATGGAACGACTCTGTTCCAC
This sequence comes from Martes martes, assembly GCF_963455335.1. Taxonomy (NCBI): domain Eukaryota; kingdom Metazoa; phylum Chordata; class Mammalia; order Carnivora; family Mustelidae; genus Martes; species Martes martes. Next base: position 12,898 of record NW_027666398.1, on the reverse strand, counting down.
ATCGATACTCTCTGATGCTATAAAGCCAATAACTGGGTAACAAATCTTTACACAAAATGGGTGGTCTTTGTCAGCTGATCGTTAAAAAGAATTTGTGACTGGGGTGCCTGGGTGGCTCAGTGGGTTGAGCGTCTGCCTCTGGCTCAGGTCATGATCCAGGGTCCCGGGATCGAGCCCCACATGGGGCTCCCTGCTCAGTGGGAGGCCTGCTTCTCCCTCTGTCTGCTGTTCCCCTTGCTTGTAACTCTCTCTCTCTCTGTCAAATAAATAAATAAAATCTTAAAAAAAAATTTTTTTTTTTGATGACAGATCACTATGTAATTTTTGACATACTAACTTGAATGGAGTTTAAGTAATTGCATGGCAGGACTCAACAAAATTCCAGCTGCTGCCATTTACTTACTACGTGAATGCGATTTCTCAGCACTTTACAGCTATAAACACAGAAAGTAGGGACAGAGGGGATACTGAATACTGTCTCATTCCAGAATTAAGTATAACAGAATAATGAGTAACTGAAGCAAAAGCATGAAGCTAAAATGCACTGGGAGATGAATTTCCACTTAAATATTACTACATACAATAATTTATAAAAACTTATAATAAATAAAGAACCCCATGATTAATAATAATTGAAATGAAAACTTAATCCAGAAGAAAATATGGCACTAGAGCCAGCCATACAAATACAAATTACTTTCACAACACAAGAAACTTACAAATTACTTCCCATTTGTATATATATATTTGCTGCCTAGTTATATGGTAGGATAATCAACAAAAAATTTCCCAAACAATATATTAATTAGGATAATTAATAAATTAGGATATAATTTTGTGTAGGTATGGAACGGAAATTCAATTTGAAAGGAAAAAGGAACAATGTACAATTTTCGATTTAGGAATTTGTTCCTGTATTGTTAAACGGATAGAAAGTAGCAGGTCAGTTGGATACTTTGAAGGGAACACTACCGGAGCTTCATTTCTATGGCCAGTTCAAGGAGAGGCTCTCTACAGAACAATGGCTGGAACAAAACTGGAGACGTGTCAGAAGTGGGATCTGAGCCCACACCCTCGTGCAGAGACCAGAACGCCAGACCATGAGAAGCAGGAGCTAGAGTCTGTGACTAAGACCATTTGGCCACCCTGACAGCAAGAACTTTATTCCTACACGGCACTATTTTCAGTATGTGAGAACTTCTACCCTTTGCTTCAATTTAAACTTTCAGTGAGAAATTTTAGACATAAAGTCGACTCCAAAAATGTGCACAAGGGTACATGGTGTTTCAAAATTCTCTTAGGTGGTTTGCGGTGCGTGGGTGGCTCAGTTGTTGGGCGTCTGCCTTCGGCTCAGGTCATGATCCTAGGGTCCTAGGATCAAGCCCCACTCAGCAGGAAGCCTGATTCTCCCTCTCCCCACGCTTGTGTTCCCACTCTTGCTGTCTCTCTCTCTGCCAAATCAATCAATCGATCAATCAATCATTCTTTTAGGAGGTTTAACAAGTGAAAATGTTTGAGGCCCTCTTCTCTGGATGAATATTCGGAGTGTATTCTCTTTCTAATGTTTTACCATTTTATTTGTTAATACCAACCAGTTTACGTATTTTGAACTCAATAGGAAAGAAAGTATATCTTGTTCATCTAAGAATGAGGCGAGTTTATAAGATTCCATAAATTCCTATGAAAACTTTTCAAAATCCTCCTTATAGAACACATGTAGGAAAGAGACCCAAGGTTTTAAATCGGAGGAAACCAGAAGAAGGAAAGGAGTTACTTACCTTGCGGATATAGTATTTCTTCCCTTAGAGGAGAAGAAATTAAAGACCTACAAGAACTTGAATTACAAAACCGTGCACTTACTCTGCTTTCATTTTCAGCATTTCTTCAACCAATTTATTCTGTAATAAGATAAAAAGAAAAAGATGGCTTAAGTTTTTACCATTGCTAAGAAAAAAATTGATAGTAAGCAGTCCACTCTCCCTCATAGTTATGAGATCACTTAACCCAACATCCTCTTCCACATCCCAACGGTGTACCCCTTAAAGGGGGTGCCTGTCTCTTAAGACTTCACGCACCGCGCCCTCTGAGGCCTCCTACGGGCACCCTATACCTGCTTCTATTCTAAATGGAAAACTCTGTGTGGGGATGCCGGCAGGAGGCTATCCGCTGAAACACAAAGACAAATTCACTCTTATTTCATCAACAAGGTCTCAATATTGATGGTAAATATCAAACTTAACAGCGAGAATACAGAAGAGACAGAAATTTCAAGAGTAAAATGGTTTCTAGAATCTATAACCACAAATGCTAAGTAGAAAAGCACTTCTCAGACAAGAAACCTAACTATTACATAAAAAAAAAAGTCGTACTTTAGCAAGTCTTTCTTTGATCATTTCTTCTTGTTCATTCTTCAGCTGTTGATGATCTGGATGATTCTGTTCACTGCAGAGATGAGAAAGGGAGGCTGGGGAAATGTGGTTAGGCATATCCAAGCATCACCTTCCTATCTGGTGTAGGCAGCAATGCCAAGTTACGCAATGCAAAGCTAACTCTGGTGATTAAGTCAAGTTAGCACAGGTCACACATGTGATTGATATGTGGGGGTGAAATAAGGCACCTCCCCGGAATTCAGGACGCCTCCCATACAAAACTGAGATGAACAGAGCTGGGAAATCCAATCAAGGCCTGTGGAAAGTAAAGCAGAAATGGAGCCAAGAGTAGTACCATATGAAGATCAAATGTGAGCGAAGGGGGCTGAGACAGGAGGTCCAGACATCTGGTGATCAGCTGGGAGGGGGCATCTCTGGGTGTGGGGAGGGCTCCTCAGGCCAGCCCCAGCGCCCCCTTTGCTGGGATTTCAGCATCAGTTGGCAATTTTCTGATGGCACCCTGGCATCCCATGTATGCCAACACCAGGAAGGGGATTCCCCGGGCACCGGACATAAATCTTTTCATGGAAAAGGAATGTTCCTCTACATAAAGGAAATTACATTCTGGATGTTGCATCAGTATCACGTGAATCTGATTAATGGGAGTTCATCTCTGTGAGCTTGACCAGAGCAGGATCATACACTGAGTTTCTGCGGGCAGCCCCTGCACCAAGGGGACATCCCCCAGGAGAACCTGCCTGAATGCCACAGACTCCTCTAGAAATATCTCTCACTGATGAGCAAAAAATCGTTTCTTGAAGGAAAACAGAAGGTCCAGTAGTTTCTTTCACTTAATGAATCAGGCAGCCTAGATAGAAACGGTAATGAGACCTCAGTGAGGAAAACGCCCGAAACCATTAGAGAAATGTTGTCTATGCTCTAACCCAAAAGTGGGTAAACTTTTTCTGTCAAGAACCAGACAGAAAATATTCTAGGCTTTGGGAGCCACGGGGGTCCCTGTCACAGCTATTTCGCTTGGCTGTTATAACACCAACACAGTAGCTAAACGAAAGCACGTGGCTTGGCTCTAGTAAGACCTTGTTGACCAGACAGGCTGCGGCCCGATCTGACCCCCAAGCCAGTTTGCCCCCACTCTGATCTTTCAGGAAGGAGGCTCTGTATGGCTCCTCATAAGGGACACGTGGCTCTGTGAGCATTTTTAGTTGTGATTTTATAAATGAGCTAGAAATGTTCTATGTTCCGTATTTGAACCAGCTCTTGACAAAAGGCAGTGTACGAGTACAGGGCTGTTCTCTGCACAGGGGAGCGTGTGAACAGCTCACACGGGAGCATGTGAACAGGTGCGTGGACCGCGGGTGGGCCACATCAGAATGGGCTAGAAGGGGCCGTGGCTACTAAACTGAGCATGTCCAGCGCCCCCCGGACACCTGGAGAAACGCGTTCAGGAGCAGCCTGTCAGCACAGCCACCGTTACCATCCTCAAGCATCTGCTGTCTTAGTTAAGGCACGGACAGTGCATCTCAGGGCTGCTTCTGGACGGGGAAGGGGAGCGCGTCGGCCCGAGACCCGCTGGCAACGGTAGGAACAGCAGACACCCCTAATCTGGGAAGTTGAATTCAGTCAGGGCCTTCATCCCACATGGAGACCCCCCCTTTGATTCACTTCAACTTGCTGCATAGTTTTCCAGACCACCCTCAACTCGAATCCCTCTGGCAAGTTCACAAAAGGTCAAGATCGTAAGTCTACCCTGTATACGTAATATCTGCCACTTCTTGGGTGACACCCCTCAGCCAAGCACTGTAACCAGCACTTTACCCACGTTATTTTTGGTCTTTAAAACACCTTGTGAAAGAGAGCCATCATTTTCTTCATTTTATGCCTCAGGAAACTGAGGCACTAAAAGTTAAAAACTGTGTTCAAAGTCACAGGACTTTCAAGGGTCAGAGACAGGACAGAGCCCGGATGTGACTGCCTGTGACACTATGTCGTGCCATTAGCAAATACAACTAGAAAACTGCCATAGCTAAAGGCAAACCACGTGCACAGATACCCAAGCCCAAGGGAGCACTCCTCTGGAAAGCTCCTTCCTGCGCAGGAGCACTCCCTGGACCATGGGTCATGAAGCAAAATCATCTGGTAGGAAATCCTCCCTTTTCCTGCCGGACCTCTGGAACCTTGTCCTGTCGAGGTCATAGCTTCTTCACCCCACGCCCCTTTTCTGTCAAACAGCAGTAGACAGTTGAGTCCAAATGCTTCATATGTCTGAAATTCATTTCAATAGCTCCACAACAAAGCAAAGGTTAACAGAGTAGGCAAGATCATGAAAGCCTTAATCCCCCATTCTGGAAAAAGCAGTGCCCTCATCAGACCCAACTCAACTGACGAGCATCCCCTGGACTGGTGGCAAATGCCGAGCCCGCTGGGAAACCGAGCCCAGCCGCTTTCGCCTAGCCACACCCAGGCAGGCCAATATTTAGCTTACAGGGTTCTGGCGGCTCTTTCTCACCTGTTCTTTTCCCTTTCGAGATCATCCAGCTGACTTTGCAGGAGCCAGTTCCTCTCTCGCAACTGCTCAGCTTCTGCGCGGAGGCTGTCCATTTCACACAACTGCTCCTGGGAAGACAGCAAATCCCGTCCTTTCAGAAAACCCATAGACAGCATGATTTTGCTCCCCAAGGCCACACACAAGACACAAACGCCTATGCGAACCTCATCCTACGCACAGAACACTGCACTGGGTGTCGCTGGATGAAAAGGAGACTGGGACGAGCTCTTGGGGACCTGGAACGGTGACTCATTTTCATACCCACGGTGTGTTAAATATAGTCTCTTATCAGTATCACATAATTCATGAAAATCACTTAATGAGAAAACATGTTCAAAAGTCTAGTCTACTTTGGTAAGTGTTCTACTTGATTCTACTTAATAAATCCTAATTTTAAAGAAACTGATGTAGGGAATATAGTCAGTAATACAGTAATAACGTTGTCTGGCGACAGATGGCAGCTACACCTGTGGTGAGCACAGCGTAATGGATGGAAATGTCAAATCACTATGTTGTACGGAGGGTCCAACTGATGTGTCCACAGCCCATCACTCAAAATCCTTAGTGAACACGAAGTTGAAAATCAGGAGCATAACCATCCAGAAGAAATAAATACTTGTCTGCAGGGTGTCCTTTCTCCTTTGCTTCTACTTGTCCACTGTTTGATTTTTCTTTTTTTTTTTTTTTAAGATTTTATTTACTTATTTGACAGAAAGAGAGAGACAGCAAGAGAGGGAACACAAGCAGGGAGAGTGGGAGAGGGAGAAGCAGGCTTCCCGCAGAGCAGGGAACCCGATGTGGGGCTCGATCCCAGGACCCTGGAATCATGACCTGAGCCGAAGGCAGACGCTTAACAACAGAGCCACCCAGGTGCCCCTTTTATCTGATTTCTTTTAACCTGACCCAATTTCTTCTGAGTCCTAACATCATGCCAATCTGGGCAATAGCCACATTCCTGGGATAGCGGCTTACTGGGAGCTGCCCTAAATAAAAAAGCCAGGAACGATCGCCTCCATGAGGAACAAAACTCAAGAGAGATGCTGTCTTCGTGCACGTTCAGTCACTTGGTTACAGTAAGCTTAATTTTGTTCTTGAACAAAAACTGACTACAGAGCAATGGCCTCACAGGCTAACCGTGATCTCATATGAAGCACCGTATCCGCTCTACCCACACCACCCCGCAGCTACACACCGCCCATCCAGGCGCTCCTCCACGTACCTCCCGCCCCTCAGCACGCCTCTAAACACACTCTCCCCACATATAATCCCCGCACCCCCAAGTCCCTGGGTAGAACCCAAACCAAAACAAAACCAGAAGGAAGTTTAAAGGAAGGCAAACAAGAAGAGAGTATTTTTAACTATCACAGACAAAAGCAAATCTCTCTAATGCAGCAAGAATGCCTACGAATCACTGAGAAGGGCGACAGTAGAAAGATGGGCAAAGGCCATCCGAAGATGCTCCATCGTACTCCTAATAAAAATACAAATTTAAAACTACTGAGAGAGCGTGTCTCAGCCATGAAACTGGCAAGGATCTGAATCAGGCAGCACTGGGATCAGAGTAGCTGGTAAGGCCCAGGTAGGATACCATCATAAAAACCAAACGGGCAGGGAGACAATGGTTCCAGTTGTGGTGACACATGGGAACCTGGCTACAGTGGCAGCTGCCAGGGACGGTCACCTAGGCAGGGTCAAGGCAGCAGGGGGAGGCAGGCTTTTCTGTGTACCCTTCAGTTCTGCGACTTTTAAACTTTGTATCATCAGTAAACACAAAGATATTATTTTACTTATTTATTTTGGATACTGTTTATTTTTAAAAGATTGGGTTTATGGGGAAAAATCATGCAGTTACCTTTATTCTGAGGATTTCAGCATTTTTGACTTCTCTATCTTCGTTTAGCTTTGTTACAAGGTGTTGCAGGGAAATCTTAGAGGCTCTTCCATCTTCTATCTCTTGTTCTTGCGTTTCCAGGAGTTTTGCCAAATGTGTTTGAAAGTGAGGTGGTGTTTTAGGGCTCTACGAAAAAATTAAATTCCATCCGAATACTCAATTAAGTGAGGTTTGATAAAGATTTCATTGTAAATGTATATGCCAACCACACAGAAAACACTCAGCTGTTTAGCTTGCTATTCTAATTCCTGTCCAAGTAAAACAAATAAAGACACCGGTACTTTTTTATCAGGTAAAAAGCACAAAAGGTGTTGGTGAAAATCTTTCTATTTAAAAAAAAAAAAAAAAAGCTGCGATCTTCATAATTTCCAAACGTTTATCACTCATGAAACTTCATTCTTCCCACAACACACCCTTTCTCTGACAAGCACCTGCGGATACTCGGCAGCAGAATCCATCACGTGTTCGAGCTGTCTCATTTTGAAGTTATATTCATTCTTTTTCTGTTCTACTTCCTCCTTCTTCTGGTTCAGCTGGGAGAATTGAACAGAGGTGAGATGATGTGTTAGAAAAATCACACGGTGCCCACGGTCCTATTAAGAACGGATGAGCTGCCCAAGGTAGGAGGGTGCAGACGTCAGTGTTACTTTGTCAGGACTTCCGTAATAATCTGAAACGCAGTAAGGTATTAAAAGCAACCCAGACCACAGCAGTGTTTACAGCTATAAACACTGCACCTGCGGCTCATGCCCGTGGGCCTTGGTTGCTGCTCTGACCCTCTCGTCTCCTGCTCTCTCACAGACTTTATAGTGTTTAAAAAAACTTGAAGCTTCACAGCTAATCAAAGGGTCATCGAGGAAAATAAAATACAAAACAACAGGCAACGAGAGGACAAGAGTCAGCCATAGCCTTGCCCCAGAGGTCAGAACGCGCTGGCGCAGGTCAGGGGGCCGGGGGCGGCCAGAGAGGCAGCCAAGCAAGTCAGGACTCACGGAAGCAGCCACGTCGTTCAGAGCCCGCAGCGCAGACGGCCCTCCTCAGCCCCCGATGGCCCCCCCTTTCTGTTTACCGGGCCAAGGAGCCGAGGCCCCGGATCTCACCTCGTGCTGAAGTTCTTGGATCAGGGCCTCCTTCCTGCTCATCTCCTCCTGCGCGGACTGCAGCAGCTCCGAGTGCTTCTTCGAGGCTTCCGTGAGCATGTTGAGCTGCTCGGTGGCGTGGGCCAGGTCCTCGCAGAGCATATCCCTCTGTCAGGGGACAATCCCCACAAAGGAAGAGTCCTCTCTTAGCTGGGTGCTCTGCTGAGGATTTGCAAATCATCCGATGGGCAATTTTACAAAGTTAAGAAAGTTTTAAGAACTTTTACTCTTTTTTTTTGGCTTATGTGCGAATCCATTCCAAAGCAAACCAAGCAGTTAATATTGAAGGGAACGGGTCTGAAGAGAAACAGTACAGGAGATTCATACAGGTATCCCTGTTGGGCTTTGATTGCATCCTACCCCTTTCCCCTCACCCCCAGGATCTCAAAGTTGATCGCTGTTCCCTTAGGAGGACTCCGCAGGTCTCTACCTTACCTGCTGTCTGACTCTATAAACGACTCTAGTCGTTTATACACTGGAGGGTAAGAGCTGTAAAGATGAGGGGCGCCTGGGTGGCTCAGTTGGTTAAGTGACTGCCTTCAGCTCAGGTCATGAACCTGAAGTCCCGGGATCGAGTCCGGCATTGGGCTTCCTGCTCAGTGGGGAGTCTGCTTCTCCCTCTGACCCTCCTCCTTCCCATGCTCTCCCTTCCCTTCTCATTCTCTCTCTCTCTCTCTCAAAAAATAAATAAATAAATAAAATCTTAAAAAAAAAAAAAAAAAAAAAAGATGAGTGCCCCTCTGCCAGTTGAGGGAGGGCCTGGGCAGTCCCCAGACAGTGAGACATGGTCATAGGCCATCACAGTTTCGGGGGAGTAGCTTGATGAGAAGGAGCAGGGAGAATTAGGAGTCCTGTGGGTTGCGTACATAATTCCTATGTACACAGCACGCAGTCCCTTCCAGGTGAGAGCAGATCTGCTTACTCTAACTTTCCAAATGTGCGTGTTATGTATATTAACTTATATAACTACATATGAATTAACATGTACAGTATAGAGAATACATATATAGGATATATGTTATGTGCATGTCACATACGAGAGTAATGTATGTGTGTGTACGCATGTAAATGATATGACAAGACTACGTGGGAAAATGTGGATACCTCAGGTACATGTGCACATACACAGACATCTGATGTACCACAGCTACCCCCACTCACACTTTTCCATGTACTCACTCTTCTATCCTATCATTTTTCATAGGGTGAGCTCGAGGTCATCTCATGAATGTACCAAAATTCCACGTATCACTGAATATTTTGGCTGATTTTAATTTTTCACTATTATATGCCTTATATTCTCACATCTAGATTATTTCTTCCAGCTCTTTTCTGAAAGCGCGAACTCGAAGCATACATAAGAAAATGAAGGCTGGGAATCACCAGACCACCTCCCCAAAGGCTGAGCTTAAGTTCACTAGAAGCGTGTGAGTCATCACCCTTCACTGCTGTCTTCCTTGGATCGATATTTACCAGCTGCAAGCTCTGTTGGTTTTTTGTTGTTTTTTTTTTTTTAAGATTTATTTATTTGACAGACAGAGATCACAAGTAGGCAGAGAGAGGCAGGCAGAAAGAGAGGGGAGGCAGGCTCCCTGCTGAGCAGAGAGCCCAATGCGGGGCTTGATCCCAGGACCCTGAGGTCATGACCTGAGCCGAAGGCAGAGGCTTTAACCCACTGAGCCACCCAGGTGCCCTTGCAAGCTCTGTTTGTAACTCGGAGCTTTTTTGACTTTAGCAAGGTTTATTCCTCCCGAGGGGAGCGTGTCATGCACCTTGCTGTCTCCCTTTCCTCTCTGGGGTGTGTCTATCCTTTTGTGTGTCTTTGGACTCCTTTGGACTCCTAAGAGCTCTTGTATGGATTAAGGCAAGGACCCCTTTGTCCTCAGGTGTAAATATGAAGCTGGGAGATTCAGAAAAAGGGGATATGAACTGACTGTGGGGCGAGTTCCACTCGAGTCTAAGATACTTCAATATGTAGAGTCACCCTTTCTTTAAGGAAGGAAGAGAAAGAGAGACACGAGGAGCCAAAGGGAGTAAGGAAGGGCTTTGAGGTGAGTCATACTGAGCGCGCATCATGCAGCTACCCCCACTCACACAGCTGGGCTCCCCTTCACGCTCTGGTGACAGGCAGTGGCCAACGGAAGATTTAGTCCCCATTTTCTACTCTGTACAAGACCTTAGGGTGTGGCTTTTGTGTGCCAACTTTTCTTTTCTCTTAAATTTTTCTTTCCTTCTTTCTTTTTTTTAAAATTAAAGTAGAGTTGACCCTGTGTATGGACTTTTCAACTAGCCTCCTAAAACCACCGCCAGCTCCAGAGGACTGAGCACTCACGAGCTGCCTGGCAGTGACCTCAGCGCTCTCCGCGTATGACCCCATCTCATGTTCTCTTACGCACGAGGCAGTATTTGGTATCTCTGCTCCAGGGATGTGATGAATGAGGCACAGAGGGAAATGTAAATTTCACAGGGTCACAGAGCCAGGACGCAGACTCCCAAGCAGTCCAACTCCACAGCCCGTGCCCTCACCAGCTTATTACTTGTCTTATCTTCCTCTGACCTGGATTTCACCTGCCTGTTTCATTGTATTTATTCTTTTAAAGATTTAATTTATTTGACAGAGAGAAAGAGTGAGAGCACAAGCAGGGAGACAGAGGGAGAGAGAGAAGCAGGCTCTCTGCTCAGGGAGCCTAATGCGGGGCTCGATCCCAGGACCCTGGGATATGACCTGAGCCGAAGGCAGCGGTTTAACAGACTGAGCCACTCAGGCACCCCAACCTGCCTGTTTCAATCTCCTTGCATTGTATGTGCATTAGCAGCTACAAGTCCCTTCTGGGGTACAGGAGGATATAAGTACAAATTACTGGGTATATGGGCTTTGGATAACTACCCCTACTGGTCCTCGAAGCTCAAAACTAGTGTGTACAAAATGTATTTCACTAACTTGCCCCAGGCCTCTATTTGTCCATCCCAGGGGTACACAGAACCATCTTCGGTCACCGTGGCTGGAGCCCTCGGTGCCCACTCTGATAGCTCCTGCCGCCACAGCACCCTTCCTACGGACACCAGCAACTGTCAGCAGTACTTAGGAGGCAGTGCTCAGTTCTAGCTCGGCCCTCTATCCCCACCAGCACTTCTGGGCCCGATTCTTACCACTTTGGTCTGGGCTAAAGTCTATACCGCCCTGGCCCGGGCCTTATCGCCTTTGGCCTGACCTAAATTCTATGCCACCCTAGTTTCCTAAAAGATACAGCCGACATTTGAGACCCTCCGTGATAGACTCCCCGCCTCCAGCCGGACATGCCCCACCACCCCCCTTGCTGGAGATGCTCCAACTCCACAAACACTCACAGCTGCCAAGCTTCACTCCCCCAGCCAAGTTTTGCAAAAAATCTTATCTCCTCTGGGAAGTGCTCTGGAATTCTCCAAGCATCAACACTCCCTTCCTTCCCTTCCTGTGCTCCCAGGTCATTGATTACATCTAAATACATCTAACTCTTAAGCTAGATGGCATATTTGGAGGTAGGTAACAGTGTTTCAATCATTCCTCGGTTCCCAAATGCCAGGCAAGGATGTACAGTAGGTGGGCTCAATAGATATTTGGTGAGGTTTTTTTCATGGATAGCATAGTTTAGCAAGAAAACTTTTTCTTTTCTTTTTTTGTTTTCTAAAGATTTTATTTATTTATTTAACAGAGAGAGCAAGCGAGCACAAGCCGGGGGGCTGGAAAGAAGGAAAGGGAGAAGACAGCCCACTGAGCAAGGAACCTAATGTGGGTGGGGCTGGATCCCAGGATGCTGGGATCATGACCTGAGCTGAAGGCAGCCGCTTAAGGACTGAGCCATCCAGGTGCCCCGAAAAATTAATTTCCAAAGCAACCACAGAGCAATATACTCAGTGGGTTACCATCCATGTAACAAAAGGAAAACTAAATGTATATGAGACTTGCCTAAAATATCTCTGGAAGCATACACGAAAGATATGCTGCTTTACATAATTTGAATTTTGAAACATGTGACAGTACGGCTTAATACTAAAAAAGAAAAATTTATGCTTACAACAACAAAAATAAAAACTACTTTAACAAAAACACAAGAGGCAAGCCTGAGGTTAACCTGTTACCCAGCTCTTTCCCTGCTCCCTGCTGCCGCCACCCCTACCAAGGACACACAGCTTTGCTCCCCTTCGGGAAGAGGGTCAGTTCTAAGAGCTTCCCAGGTGTCAGCACAACTGAATGAAAATCAATCAACTGGATAAAATAGAATAATTTTAATGTTACCTGTTAATGGCCTAACCCTAGGGAAAATGTCTCTAATTATGACTTATTCCTTTAAAAAGCCCTCTAGTTTTTTACAAATAACCTCCCCCCACACATGCACATATAGACATCAACGAGTGAAGAAGCAAAAAAGAGTCAGGGTGTGTTAACATCTACCTCTATGTCCTCAGAGAGGATTCTCAGTCTCAGGGCTTCTTTCAGATCCAGAACCTCCACTTCCTGTTTCTTAATCAACACTTTGCACTCGTCCTTTTCAGCCAAAGCAGAGTTATATTTGCACTGCAAAAAAGAAACTTATGATACAAAGAGCTATCTGCTTTACTTTGTTTATATATATATATTTTAAAGATTTTATTTATTTATTTGAGAGAAAGGACGAGCAGAAGCAGCGGGAGGAGGTAAGCGAGAGGGACAGACTGACTCCCAGCTGAGCAGAGAGCCAGACACGGGGCTCGATCCCAGGACCCTGAGATCACCCCCAAAGGCAGAAGGCAGGTGGTTGACTGAGCCACCCAGGCGCCCCTACTGTGCTTATTTTTAGATGAAAATAACAAGAAGAGGGTGCCTGGGTGGCTCAGTGGGTTAAAGCCTCTGCCTTCGGCTCAGGTCATGGTCCCAGGGTCCTGGGATCAAGCCCCGTGTCAGGCTCTCTGCTCA